>NC_142076.1:13643100-13823100 GCF_059756535.1 Pantherophis guttatus | reverse complement strand
GACTCTGTAGTTTCTTCTCCAAACCCCAAAAACTTTAACCTTAAACTGTCTACTGTGGACCTCACCCCATTCCTAAGAGGTCTGTAAGGGGCGTGCATAAGCGCACCAGCGTGCCTTCCGTCCCTGTCCTAATATTCCTTTTTACTTACTCTTTTCATATATTCAAATTATGTTTATACTTTTTACCTGTAATCTTATATGTGCTTGACAAATAAATAAACTTAAACGAATAAAATAGAACTTTGAGGGAACTTCAAGCCTCGGAGTTTTCTTTCGTTGGGGGGGGGTGTTACTTGGAAACCTGACAGGCGTGTTTATCATTCCATGGGATTGCATTCAACAGGCTTTCCCTCATTACGTTCGGTGGGTTATTATCTTTCACATTCTAAACTGCATTAGGCGCGAGAGTTTCTTTGCATTGATGTGTGGCAGCGATTGTGCGTAGGAGTATCTCCCTGGCTGAGTCGCACACCGCACTGTCAACGAAGCCAACCTCTCTCTTTACGTAGATTGTGCTTCGGCGTTGATTTAGAGGATTTCAATGAGTTTTTATTCTACTGTCCAAACTTCGTGCCCAAATCCCACTCCTGGCTGGCCCCGCCCACCCCTCCCAGGAGTCCCCACGCAGCCTGTTTTGGATGCAGGTAAGTGCAGGGCATGCGCGGAGGCTCGGGGACGGCGAGAAACGGGCCTACCAGAAGCTCAGGAAGGCCAGAAACGGGCCTGTTTCAGGCCTCCAGAGGGCCTCCGGAGCCTGGGGAGGCCGTTTTCACCCTCCTGGAGGCTTGACAAACGCCTCTGGAGCCCGGGGAGGGCAAAAAAAAAGAGCCTTGGTAATACAGTGGTCTAAGGCACCCTGTTTTTAAGACCAGATGCCTTCAATTACTGCAGGTTCGAATCTCGCCAGGCTCAAGGTTGACTCAGCCTTCCATCCTTTCTAAGGTAGGTAAATTGAGGACCCAGTTTGTGGGGGCAATAAGCTGACTTTGTATAAATATACAAAAGGATGAAGGCTATTGCTTAACGCATTGTAAGCCGCCCTGAGTCTCCGGAGAAGGGCGGCATATAAATCAAATTTTAAAAAAAACAAACGCCCCCCACCATGATGCAGGAGGCTGACTAGGCCATGCCCACCATGCCCACGCCCACCCAGAAACCGGGCAAAGAACCCCTTGCTAAAATTTTTGAGGCCCACCCCTGCCTTTTCCCATAGGATTATTTCAACCGGGTTCTTGCACAACACTGGCAAAACCTTTCTCTCTTCTCGAAAGACGGAAATCCCCTCCCCATGAAAGCCATTTCAAACTGTCCCTATTCCCACCTGGCGTAATTTATCCCGCCGGGCAATTTGCTGGCTTCTTCCTCTGCCAATATTTCATCTCAAAAATGCATTTCTAAATTAAACAAGCACTTCCAATCCAATTTTCAGTTTAATTGGATTTCCCTCCGGTGAGGCAAACATTTGATTTTTTTTTTTTTGATTCTATGGTCTTTGAAACACCCGGGCTCGTGGCCGAGTTCTCTGGCAGACCGACGTCAGGAGAGGCTCACCTTAGAAGTCACTCAGGGTGACCCACTGGATCTCCCCGAGGCGACAGCAAGAAGACCGGAATCTCGGCTTCCTGTCCATTTTGTTCTAGATCAGTGAACCGTTGGGAGCTCTCCCTGGCCGTTGCTGGTCACGGAACATCACTGCCGCGTCAAGATCGAAGAGGAGAAAGGACAAAAGTCGTTACTTTCATTTGGAATTGTAGGTTGGGTCCCTGCAAAAGAGCTCCGGTGCATTTCGCGATTGTTCAAGGTTATAACAGCGCTGGAAAATAAGTGATTTAGGATCGTTTTTTTCACATATTGCAGCATCCACAGAGTCATGGGATCAGGGATGGGCTTCAAAAATTTTAGCAAGGGATTCTCTGTCCGGTTGCTGCGTGGGTGTGGCCATGTTGGGCATGGCCATGTCAGCCTTCTGCACCACGGCGGGGGGGGGGGGGCAGCGTTTTTGCCCTCCCCGGGCTCCGGAGGCTTTCCTCGAGTCTTCGGGAGGGCAAAAACGGCCTCCCCAGCGTCTGGAGGGCCTCTGGAGGCCAGAAACAGGCACGTTTCTGGCCTTCCTGAACTTACGGTAGGCCTGTTTTTCTCCCTCCCTGAGCCTCCGCACGTTCCCTGCACTTACCTGCATCCAAAATGGGCCGCAGGGGGTCTCCTGGGAGGAGCGCAGTGGGGTGGGCAGGGCCAGCCAGGAGTGGGATTTGGGGGTTCTCTGAACTGCACAGAATCTTAGCTAGAGGTTCTCTTGAATCCCTGCGAACCTCCAGCAGCCCACCCCTGCATGTGATCGAAATTCAGGCTCTCGGAAACTGGCATGCACTGTCCTGGGTCTTTTTCTGTGGGTCAGAGGGGGGCAGAAATTCCAACTTGGGGTCTGCTTCAGCCTCCTGGTGCAGGGCTTTGGGCGAAGGCTGGAGGGAAGTGCCGCTGGTGGCGAAGAGCCGGAGGACTTTGTTCCAGTGGGACTGCATCATGGCCTGGAACTAGCTGACCATCTCAACCCGCTGAGCCTCCAGGCGCCGGTACCTGACCTTGTACTCCCGCAAGTCTTCCCTCTGCTTGGAAAGCCTATGCTCCTATTCCTCAGTGAGGTGCTTCTGCTGAGCCTCCTTTCCGGTCAGATCCGATTTGAACTGAGCTGTTTTGCCAACTCTTTCTCATGGTGGCTGCTTAGCTCCAGCAACTGCTTCCTTTTGGGGCCCTAAGGAGCCCGGGTAGAGGAAGCGAGGAGTGGCTGGGAGGGGAGGGGCAAGTAGAGGCCAGCGAGGTACCCCTCGATGTGAGTGACATCGAGTTGGCCATGCCCACACAGTCACATGACCACCTAACCATTGTTGTGGCTCCGTTGCCTGAGCCTGGGCTATCGACAGATGCAGACTCTGAGAGTCAGGGGGAGGAGTCGGCAAGGCCTCCCTCTCCAGGACCCTCCTCTCTGGCAATGCCTCCGGAGGACACCGAAGGCCAAACGATAGGCACAGAGCCAAGCACGTCCCCGCAGCCACAGGTAGACAGGAAGATAAGTGCTGGCTGGACCCTCGACAGAGGCCCAGGGAGAAGCGTGCACAGCAGAGGGGAAGGTGTGCCAGAGATTAGCTGAGTCACTGGACCACACCCCACAGGGTATAAATGTGGGTGTGGTGGCCGGTTCAGTTTGTGACGAGCAAAAACTGGAAATAATCCATGATCTCTGCGTTACTGGACTTTGCCTGCTTTATCGGACTGCATTTGGATTAATCCTTGTATTGTTGAAACTCTGCCTATTTTATCGGAATGCTTGCAGTCTAATCTTTGTTTTGTGTGAGTAAAGTCTGAATTGGCAGCTAGCCACTGGGTTGCTGCCAGCTTTATCATCAAAGAGTTTTGTCGTGTGGCTTATTAACTCCGGGCCGTCTGTGGGGATGTGCGCGTGGTACGGGGACAGAACAGCCATGCCCACCCAGCCGGTCATTAGGCAGATCATATTAGTGGTCCGTGGAATTTAGAATGATGAATTGAGTGGTCCCCGAGATCCGAAAGGTTGGTGACCCCTGGAGTAGAAGACCTCCAAGGTCCCTTCCGACTGTGGTATTCTATATTTGCTGCCATGGTTGATAGCACTCTAGGTTGCTCCTGACCATCTCCAATTCTTGTTTTCTCTTTAGAAGATGGATCTCCTTCCGAACCAAGCATTGAATCTCATCAGCCGGTCTTTCTATCTGCTCATGCTACCTTTGGGATCTCTAAGGAAGAAAGATGGATGCTCCAGAAGTCCAAATATCTTTACTTGGAAGTCATTAGGTTTTTCTTATTTTATTTTTTTCCCCCTCTTGCTCCAACATTTCTCATCGCTTACATCTTTATTATCTCCCCCCTCCCATGTCCCTCACGAGCTTTTCCATGGAGCCGGAGATCACTAGCAGAGCTGTAAAAGGGAGGATGGCACGTTAATTCCTTCATTTGAATAATTAAACATTTAAAATATTCCCTCCATACTTTTGACGGTGAGCTGCGGTTTCATTATTCATACTCAACCCTCACTGTGTAACAAAATAGGGGAATTAGGAACATAATTTTCAGCACTTGGAGAGAGAAAAATGTTCCTTGCCACACATCCATTTTATTTGTCCTTGGATAATATTTCTTTCTGCTACCCCTTTCTCCACCTTCAGCAAATTACAGCATCAGAATATTTAACTTTCCTCCTGCAATGAATACCTTCATTTTTAAATACAGGGCTGAACCACAGAATAATCTCATAATTGAGTAAAATTCAGGACATGCACGAACAATTGAGCTGCTGGACACTCAGTCGACAGGCACAACATAAACTGCCATTTCCAAGCCACAACAACTGAGTTTAAACAATATATCCTTTGTTCTTGACATCAAACAATGGCGATAAAAGAGATATTTCATGAGAAGCACTATATGAATGTAGAATTTTTTTAAAAAACCTGCTGGAAATGCATATCTTTTTTAAAAAAGAAGAAAACTGATCGATGAGCTCAGAAAATTATATTTTTTTCTCTAAATCGAAACCAAAAATCTAAAAATCTAAGTCTAATTCTAAATCTAAATTTAAGTCTAAGACTAGGGGTGCTAGATATGGTCACTGGAATATAGAATTAAGGATAGAATAGAATAGAAATAAGGATAGAATAGAATAGAGTAGGGGTGTTGTGGCTCCGTTACCTGAGCCTGTGTCATCGGCAGGAGAGGACTCCGAGAGTGAAGGAGAGGAGTTGGCAAGGCCTCCCTCTCCAGGACCCTCCTCTCTGGCAATGCCTTTGGTGTCCGCCGAAGGGCAAGAGATAGGGCCAGAGCCAAGCACGTCCACGCAGCCACAGGTGGACAGCGATGAGGGAAATGAGTCTTGGCTGGATCCTTGGCAGCGTCGCAGAGATAAGCGCGCACAACAGAAGAAGAGGCATGCCAGAGATTAAGCTGAGTCACTGGACCACACCCCACAGGGTATAAAAGGGGGTGAGGTGGCCATTCAGACTCTGTAACGGACAAAACTAACTACTATCGAGTCACATTGCATCTTTGGAAAGAACATTATCTGCCTTGGATTTAATTACAGACTGGACAATTCTTGAACTGTGTGTATCTTGTTTATGAGTAAAGTTCTTGGCAAGCAGCTACTGGGTTGCTGCCAATCCTCTTATCAGAAGAATTGTTGTCTGCCAGTTTATTTAACCCCCGACTGTCTGTTTGTGTGAGTGTGTGAGACAGGGACAGAACATCGGGTACTATTCAGCAGTTTCTGACAGGTTCTGGAGAACCGGTAGCGGAAATTTTGAGTAGTTCGGAGAACCGGCAAATACCACCTCTGGCTGGCCCCAGAGTGGGGTGGGAATGGAAATTTTGCAATATCCTTCCCCCAGGAGTGGGGTGGGAATGGAGATTTTGCAATATCCTTCCCCCAGGAGTGGGGAGAGAATGGAGATTTTGCATTATCCTTCCCCCAGGAGCAGGATGGGAAAGGGGATTTTGCAGTATCCTTCCCCCAGGAGTGGAGTGGGAATGGAGATTTTGCAGTATCCTTTCCCCTGCCATGCCCACCAAGCCACACCCACCTAACCAAGCCACGCCCACCAAGCCACACCCAAAGAACCGGTAATAAAAATATTTGAATTCCACCACTGGGTGGCCTCATAACCCGATGTCCCATTCAGCTAGCCAGACGATCGTCTCTGGGGTTGCTTCGTGCAGATCTAGGGAACCAGAGAATGCCCATCTTGCACAATATGTTTAATAGTTTGCACATCAGCACCACAATCGCTACAAGGGGAATCTTTCCATCCCCACCGCTCTAGGGCAGAGGGTCAAGACGGAACCGCTTCGCTTCTTTCAAACCTTAATGCTTTCCAACTTGCCAATGAACTGTTTCATTTGTTGAAAAAAATTTTTTTTTAAATTTGATTTATATGCCGCTCTTCTCCGGAGACTCAGGGTGGCTTACAATGTGCTAAGCAATAGCCTTCATCTTTTTGTATATTTATACAATAAGTAAGCTTATTGCCCCCACAACTGGGTCCTCAATTTACCTACCTTAGAAAGGATGGAAGGCTGGGTCAACCTTGAGCCTGGCGAGATTCGAACCTGCAGTAATTGCAGGCAGCTGGTCTTAATAACAGGGTGCTTTAAACCACTGTACTACCAAGGTTCTTAAATTTAAAATGGAAGAGGAAACCGTGAAAGAAACAATGATTAGTTGGGCAAAAAAATTTGGACATAATATTCATTTGGATCAATGGGATAGATTATGGGAGAGAAATTACAAACTAATGATGTCAGCTGCTTATAAAGAAAAATCTTTACAAAATGTTCTACCATTGGCATTTGCCACCAGCGAGATTGGCCAGGATGTTCTTGAATAGGTCTCCAAATTGTTGGAGGTGTGGACACAAACAAGGGACATTCTACCACATGTGGTGAACTTGTCCTAAGATTAGGAAATTTTGGGGCAAGATTAAAAAATGGCTGGATGAAATAACAGGGCAGAAGATATTAAGAAAGCCGGCATTGTTTCTCCTGGGTATTCTGGAAGGGAAAATGCAGAAAAGTATACAATATATCATATTACATATACTAACGGCAAGTAGAATTGTGATAGCACAAAATTGGAAACAATCAGACAGCCCTCCAGATCAAATCATAATTTAAAAGAATATACGAATGTGCAGAGATGGACAGATTATCTATGGTCATGAAGGAGAGGGAGGACACCGAGTACTATTTAATATGGAATACATGGTATTCCTGGTTGGAGAGTAAACATAAAACTTTAAGGGATGTTTTTTGTTACGAGATCGAATTGTAAATAGAAGTCAAGATAATTTAGATAAAGATGTAAGTTTAAGATAGAGGTATTTAGAAGTAGAATTTGTGTAAAGACGTTAAATAGGCTAGAGATACCGATGCAGAAAAGTTGTTATTAGTATTGAAAATTGTTTGTTTTTGGTTGTTTATATTTTTTGGTGTTTTTGTGTGTGTGTGTTTTCTTGCTTTTTTTCTGTGTATTATGTTTCTTTTTGTACTGTGTATTTTAATCTTTGGAAATTTATATTCCAAATAATATAAATATTATTTTAAAAAAAGAAAAAAAAGAAAGTAGTTTGGATGATTCCTCTCTCTTAAACTGGGTAGGTATTTTAATCCAATTTAGTTTAGTTTCAGGTGACAGAACCTTTTCTCCTGGTCCTTTTGTTCTGGAGTCCAGAGACTGCTTTCCTTCGAGCAGCTCCATCCGGAGGACAAAAACAGCAAAAACTAATTTATGTCCTGAGTTGAAATACTAGAACATGCATGATTTCCCCAGTGCTGCCATTGTTTTCAGCCGGCTGACACAATTCATGTAAGAGATACCAAAGCAATGATAGATATCTCCTCCCGGGTGGAAGATGATCTTGGATTACACGGGGTGCGGGAGGGAAGAATTGAGTTTCAGAAAGTCGAATTGAAGGGCAGCCCAGATTTTACTGAGAAGGTCAGCTGGCAGGTCAAAACACTAGAGAGAGAGATTTACAGGGAATCCTTGACTTACGACGGTTCGTTTAGGGACCGTTCACAGTTACAACATCACAGAAAAGAGAGACATAGGGCCATTTTTCACCCTTACAACTGCTGCCAGCATCCTCATGCTCATCACCTGATCAGGATTTCCATTGCCAAGCAAGAGAGTCGTTAAGTGAGTTGCGCCCCATTTTACGACCTTTTTTTGCCACAGTTGTTAAGCAAATCGCTGCCCTCGTTAAGAATATATCATGCGGTGGTTTAAGCGAATCCAGCTTCCTCTGTTGAGTTTGCTGGTCGGAAGCTTTCCGTCTGGGAAGGTCACCAGCGGCGATCATGTGATCCGGCAATCGGTGATCACATGACACGGCAACAGTCATAAATACAGGCTGGGTGCCAAAGCACCCAAATTTTGATCACGTGGGATACTGAGAGACGGCTGTAAGAGGAAGGACCGGTCATCAATCTCTTTTCTCGGGGCCGTTATAACTTTGAAGGGCTGCTAAACGAATGATTTGTAAGTCAAGAACAACCTGTACAGACGTTGAAAAACCAAGTGGAAAAAAAAAAATTCAAAATCAGGCCAAATGTCACCATTTGCTTTGACTCATCCCCCCACCCCCCTCTTTTCAGGGGTGGGCTTTATACATTTTAGCAAGGGAATCTCTGCCCGGTTGTTGGGTGGACATGGCCATGGTGGGCGTGGCCTAGTCAGCCTCCTGCACCATGGCGGGGTGGTGGTGGGCATTTTTGCCCTCCCTGGGCTCCGGAGGCTTTCCTTGAGGCTCCGGGAGGGCAACATCAGCCTCCCCAGGCTCCGGAGGCCCTTTAGAGGCCAGAAACATGCCCGTTTCTGGCCTTCCCAAACTTCCAGTAGGCTTATTTTTCACCCTCCCTGAGCCTCTACATGTGCCCTGCACTTACCTGCATCCAAAACGGGCCACGTGGGGACTCCTGGGCGGGGTGGAAGGGGCCAGCCAGGAATGGAATTTGGGGGTTCTCTCGAACTGCACAGAATCTTAGCTAGAGGTTCTCACGAACCCCCGTGAACCCACAGCAGCTCACCCCTGCCTCTTTTGGGGAGGGTCACCCCCTAGCTGGCATCCAAAGTACCAGGCCTATTTAAGAGAGAGAGAGAGAGAGAGAGAGAGAGAGAGAGAGAGAGAGAGAGAGAGAGAGAGAGAGGGAGAGAGAGAGAGATGAAATGAAATCTCCCTGCTTTTGTTCAGCTGCTTCCTTTCTCTCTCCTCCCTCCCCTCAATATTTCGGCCCCTGTGCCTTTCCTCCGAGAACGCAGTTTGCAACTCCAGTTATCACCCTGGAGACCAGCTAAACAAATCTCTCAGAGTTAATTCAACTGATATTCTGCAGATTGACTGGATGCTAAACAAGGGAAGAAGGGGGGGGAAGGGAAGAAAATCTGTTTTGTGTGTGTGTGTGTGTGTGAGTGTGTGAGGTTTGAATTCTACATGGTTTCCCATGCTTTTCCATTTATTTGCAGGGCTCTAAGAAAAAAGCAAAAAAAACCCTACAAGATTGTACTCACCGGCGGCTTAATGTGGGGAATTCTTCTTCTTCTTCTTTTTTTTTTTAAAAAAATCATATTAGAATTCATTTTATTAACAAAAGGCCTCTGAGACCTCTTCCGTGCTTTGTTCGGGAGAGAACAGATATCCTGAAAGAATCAAGAAAGCTCAGAAGTCCTTTATTAAGTTGTAATTTTTTGGGGGGGCGGACGGGGAGGGAATCTCTATAACAGTGTTTTTCAACCTGAGTGACTTAAAAGACGTGTCGATTTCAACTCCCAGAATCCCCCAGTCCAGGGGTGAAATCCAGCAGGTTCTGACAGGTTCTGGAGAACCGGTAGCGGAAATTTTGAGTAGTTTGGAGAACCGGCAAATACCACCTCTGGCTGGCCCCAGAGTGGGGTGGGAATGGAGATTTTGCAATATCCTTCCCCCAGGAGTGGGGAGGGAATGGAGATTTTGCAATATCCTTCCCCCAGGAGTGGGGTGGAGATTTTGCAATATCCTTCCCCCAGGAGTGGGGTGGGAATGGAGATTTTGCAATATCCTTCCCCCAGGAGTGGGGAGGGAATGGAGATTTTGCAGTATCCTTCCCCTGCCACGCCCACCAAGCCACACCCACCAAGCCACGCCACAGAACTGGTAGTAAAAAAATTTGGATTTCACCATTGCCCCAGTCCGCATGTTGGCTGGGGAATTCTGGGAGTTGAAATCCGTAGGTCTGAAAGTGGCTGAAGTTGATAAGCAACTGCACTAAAGTAGCAATAGCACGTAGACAGTGGTGGTATTTAGCTGGTTGTATCCGGTTCGAACGAACCGGTAGCGGCAGCTGCCAATGGCTCTGCCCACCTGTCCAGACATAATCACGTCCCATTTATCCACGTTTTTGACACTCTGCGAATGCGCGGAAGGCGCACACACTCACATTTGCGAACCGGGAGCGAACATAAGTGAATACAACCCCTGCACGTAGACTTATATACCACTTCATAGTGCTTTACAGCCCTCTCTAAGGGGTCCCCCAACCTCTGGGCCCCAGACTGGCACTAGTCCGTAGCACACCAGAAACTGGGCTGCACAAAGGAGCGAAACCCTGCACTTGTGGGATGTGGATAGGCAATGTGCGAAACCACACTCCCTCCGGTCCACAGAAAAACTTCTTTCCACAGAACTGGTCCCTGGTGCCCCAAAGATTGGGGGGGGGAGCTGCTGGTTTACAGAGTCAGCATGTTCTGGTGGGGCCTGGTGGCTCAGCAGACTGATAGCATTGTGATTAATACCAGCTGTCTGCAATTACTGTAAGTTCGAATCTCACCAGGCTCAAGGTTGACTCAGCCTTCCATCCTTTCTAAGGTAGGTAAAATGAGGACCCAGTTTGTGGGGGCAATAAGCTGACTTTGTATAAATATACAAATGGATGAAGGCTATTGCTTAGCGCATTGTAAGCCACCCTGAGTCTCCGGAGAAGGGCGGCATATAAATCAAATTTTTTAAAAAAAGTTTGATATTCTGTTCTGCTGTGATTTGCTTAATAACCGTGCCCCCCCCCCGCAAAAGGTAATGTTACTCACTTAACAACTGCCTTCCTTAGCCATGGAAATTCTGGTTCCAACAGTGGTCATAAGTCCAGGGCTACCTTTACAGCAGAAACAGCACTTCAAAAAGAAAGAAAGAAAGAAAAAAAGGAAGGAAGGAAGGAAGGAAGGAAGGAAGGAAGGAAGGAAGGAAGGAAGGAAGGAAGGAAAGAAAGAAAGAAAGAAAGAAAGAAAGAAAGAAAGAAAGAAAGAAAGAAAATCAAATGAGGTGTATTTTTTTCTAGTGAGACCGGTCTAACAGTATGCTCCACCCCATAATTGGCTAGACCAGGTTGGCCTGATAGACAGATCTCACCCAAGCCCATGGTTTAGAGCAGGAGTCAGCAACCTGCAGCTCTGGAGCCGCATGTGGCTCTTTCATCCCTCTGCTGCTGCTCCCTGTCGCTGGTCGGCTCCACAATTGATAAGGCTTTTGGTTAGGACAGGTAGAGGAGAAAGGATGCTGCGGTAGGAAGACTCTCTATGTTGGGGGAGCTGGACTTCCAGTTGGCTCCAGAATTGAAGGGGGGGGCTTCCGGTTAGGACCTTTGTGACTCTTTGAGTGTTTAAGGTTGCCGACCCCTGGCTTAGAGGTTAATACATCTACCTAATGTGTGAGCAAGTTCGAATCCCAGAAGGGTCTGGCTAGCTGATGAGAGCTAAATAGCTTGAAATAGATCTATACTAAGTCCCCCTTTGTCGGTAAACATAAATTCATCACAATGAGGTGATTTCATTCTTTATAACGATTGCCCAGGTAGAGGAATGATTATTTCTGGATTTGATCCTGAAACAGCCATTCGTTTCCCTAGAAATGCTCGGAAACCTTGGAACGTGAACTTGATATTAAAATATAGATGTTTTGGAATAGTGATTGCCGTTGGAACGCGGAGCATCCCTGGAGAACGAATATTCCATCTATAGCCCATTACACTTCACTCAGCTTTCAGTTCAGCTCATAATTATGGTGCCTTAATTGATTGCCCCATTCTTCTTGCTACAACAGAACTCTGCTGCCTGGGCTGAAATATAGAAGTAATTTATCCCAGCACCTTTTAAGTTGGCTGTAAGAACAGGATAACGCCAAAGAGTTCAGGCTGGATGCTTTTACTTTGATCCATCTTCCTCGTAAAATCTTTCTCTGCGGAGACTTGGTAGAGGTTCTGCTTCCCTTCTGGATGGAACTGCCAAGCCAACCTCAATAAGAAGGATCTTTATCAGTCTGTTGCAACAATCTCAACAAGAAGTCGTTTTGTGCTTAGCTTTTCCAGATCCATTTTGACAGATCTGAAGAGTCCCCAAACCACAAGCAGGGAAAGTGTAAACCCTTTTCTACTCATTCTCAGCCCTGCAAATTTTTGCATTTTGGGGGTGGGGTGGGTGGTGGTGGTGGGGGAAGAAGGAATACCGTTTTGCAAAAGGAAAGTTCTAAAGGCTGACCCAAAAGGTTAAAATTTAAGAGAAGAAGAAGGAAGGGAGGGAGCAAGGAAGGAAGAAAGGAAGGAGAGAGAGGGAGGGAAGGAAGGAAGGAGAGAGAGGGAAGAAGGGAGGGAGGGAAGGAAGGAAGGAAGGAAGGAAGGAAGGAAAGAAGGAAGGAGAGGGAGGGAAGAAAGGAAGGGAGGGAGGGAGAGGGAAGGAGGGAGGGAGGGAAGGAAGAAAGGAAAGAAGGAAGGAGAGGGAGGAAGGGGAAGGAAGGAAAGAAGGAAGGAAGGAGAGGGAGGGAAGGAAGGAAGGAAGGAAGGAAAGAAGGGAGGGAGAGGGAAGAAGGGAGAGAGGGAGGGAAGGAAGGAAGGAAGGGGAGGGAGGGAGGTACTAACCACACCTGTTGAGTTTGGCTGTTACAAATGGTTTGATTTGAATGCTAAAAAAAATTCACTAATAGTCACTATTGCCAGGAAGTGCTTTCTGGGTAATTACACAGTTTGTCAATCAAATACTAACTCCTTTTTTTTTTAAATTCTTTTCTTGTGCTAGTTTGGCATGGCAACCTAAAGGTAATTTAGCAAGTTCCATCCTGGTTTTCAGAACTAATCCCAATGCCTGGATTCACATACAGTTGCTCCTTACCTGAATCACCTTGGCTTAGACAATCTCTAGGGTAGACTTCAATCCCCCCCCAAATTTTGGGTGTTGTAGTCCTTACACTAGAAAGTCCACCGTTTGGAAAAGTAAACCAAGCACTAAAACTAAGTGCTTTCAACCGATGGTAGGAAGAATGGCTGGCTGAGGAATTCTGGGAGTTGAAGTCCACACATCTCAAAGTTGCCAGAATTGAGAAACATTGAGGTAGAGAAAGACATGTTGGAATGATGTCTTAAATTCATGCATAAACGCCCACACACTACCTGTACATTCTACCTTTACTATGTAGGACTACATACAAACCGAGTTGCGAAACAGGCTAGATCAGGCTAAAATGGGTTGGTTAGCTTATGACTTGCATCTACTGGAAACCTGACCATTGTCTCAAGCATGTTGTGTGAACCAGGCCAATCATGAAGTCACGTGATTGTAAACCCAAGGAAGAATATTTGCAGCTCAGGGTTGAACTCACACTGATGATGTTACTTAGGTTGGTAATGAAACGTCTGCCGGAAAACAAGACAGGTGTTTTTTTTAAAAAACCTGGCTTTAAAGTGATGTAGGAACCTTGATATCAGCATGCTAAAAAGCAGAGACATCACCCTGCCAACAAAAGTGCGTATAGTCAAGGCGATGGTTTTCCCAGTTGCAATGGATGGCTGTGAAGGTTGGACCATAAGGAAGGCTGAGGGCCAAAGAATGGAGGCCTTTGAACTCTGGTGCTGGAGAACACTCCTGCGAGTCCCTTGGACTGCAAGACGATCCAACCGGTCAGTCCTAGAGGAGATCAACCCTGACGGCTCTTTAGAAGGCCAGATCCTGAAGAGGAAACTCAAATACTTTGGCCACCTAATGAGAAGGAAGGACTCTCTGGAGAAGAGCCTAATGCTGGGAACGATTGAGGGCAAAAGAAGAAGGGGACGGCAGAGAACGAGGTGGCTGGATGGAGTCACTGAAGCAGTCGGTGTGATCTTAAATGGACTCCGGGGGATGGTAGAGGACAGGAAGGCCTGGAGGAACGTTGTCCATGGGGTCACGATGGGTCGGACACGACTTCGCAACTAACAACAACAAGCAACCTTGATGTATTCTTCCCTCTGCCTCTTTTAGCCACAAGCAACACTCTGAGATTTGATTGACAGATATGCTATATTCACCCTAGACATGCTCAATCTGGATTCAGAAGAAACCCATTTCTAGTTGGGCACAATACACTGACCCACACATGACGCAAACAGGAAATATTTATTTGCATGTCGGGCCAGGAAAAACCAAACGGAGGTTAACTCTGATCAAACTTTGCATTTTTTTTTAAAACCCAGTTTGTTGTCTGAATCTTGGCTTTGACTGGTCTGGGGTCAATTTATGGGCCAAAGCCTTTCCTTCTTTGGTCCTAAGGCGCATTATCCCATTCCTGCTTCTCCTTGATCCAACACCCCATCCCTCACCTCACCCCAGCCCTCCCCGTTGCCACCGCTGCTCCTTCCAAAGGACCTTGGTGGAAGGTTTAAAGGTGCCAAAAAAGTCACTTGGAAAGAGACTAGAGGCACCTCCCTCTCCTCTCCTCTCCTCCCTCTCCCTCCCCCCTCTCCCTCTCCCTCTCCCCCCCTCCCCCATCAGATTGCCTCTGGCTCTTACTCCCTTCTCTGCTGGTTTCCTTCTCTATCAGCAGGACATGTGCGCGCACGTGCGCGTGTGTTTGTGTGTGTTTGTGTCTCTGCGTGCGCCTTAGTTGGAGGGGGAGAAGCAGAAGAGGAGACCCACGCTCTGCTCCCGACTCCCATGCGGGTCCTTTTTAGGGAAGCTGCAGCAGCCCAAGTCTCCGCCCCTCCTCTTTGCAGGGAGGGAGGGAGGGAGAGGGGGGGGCCGCGTCTCCTAGCAAGAGAGTTTTCCTCGCTGGAGAACTTGGCCAGCGCTCTGGCGGAGAGGGGTGTGGGGCGGTGAAGGTGGCGCCGGCAGCCGGAGGAGGAGGAGGACGAGGAGCGGGGACCCTCAAAAGGGAGAAGGCAGAGAGAAGGGACCGGACTCTTGTTTTTTTCCCCTTCCTCGACCCTCACCCCATCCGCTTTCTCTGCAAAAAAACACAACCCCCCCACTCCCCATTCCCTTCTGTCTCCAACCTCCTTCCCTTCTCTCCCCCTCCCCTCTCCGTCTCGCGTTGGGGTCTTTTGATCCCCCCCACCTTTCCTCCCCCCACCTCAGCCCAGTTGCCCCCTCGTCCCCCCTCCCCCCTATTCTGGCCACTCCTGCTCCTCCCCCTCCCCCCCTCCTTCTTTCGGCCACTCATTCACTCTCTGGGTGCCTCTCCACACTCTACAAGTGCCGCCGCTTCACACTTCCCCTCCCCAGCTTTGGAAGCTGTGAGAAGGTGGGAAGAGGCGAGGAGGGAGGGGGGGGTCTGGCGGGAGGGGGGGAGGAGGAGGAAGAGGAGGAGGGGGTACCCCGCCCCCCAACCCCGCATGCTCGGCAGAGGCGGCCCTGGAAGGCTGGCGCGGAGCTGTCCGCGGTGCTGAAACCCCGGAGCTGTCCGCGGTGCTGAAACCCCGGAGCTGTCCGCGGTGCTGAAACCCAACCTTCGCTACTAAACTGCGGGGGGGAAAAGCCGAGCGGAAGGGCGCACCAACGGGGCCTGCCCAAGAGAGACCCCCTTTATGTACAATCCTTGGCGCAGCGCCGGAGCGTCGGGAGCCTTGAATTGCGGCGGCGGCGGCGGCGGCAGCGGCGGCAGGGAAGGCAACCTCAGGTGTCCTGGTGGCGCGCTGCTGCGAAGGATGAAGGGCTTCCTCCGTTTGGTTTTGGGCTACTTGGCAGCAGACCTCCTCCCCCTTCTGCTGTGTCGGGCGCAGGAGAAAGTCGGGCAACACCTGGGCAGCATCGTGATGCTGTTCGATTCCGGCGGGAACCACAGCCGAACGGGTGAGCCGCCACCCGCCGACGCCTCGGAGCCGCCCCCCAGCCCGGAGGCATGCCGGGGCTACTTTGATGTGATGGGCCAGTGGGACGAGGCTTTCAACTGCAGCGTCCGCGGCTACCCGTTTTGCTGTGGCACGTGCGGCTTCCGTTTCTGCTGCCAGGATCAAAAGAGACGGTTGGACCAGGAGGTCTGCACCAACTATATCAAGCCCCCCTGGCTTAACGGGCGCAAGATGACCAACCGGCCCATGGACTCATCCCATGACCCCACCCGCGACAAGACCAACCTCATCGTCTACATCATCTGTGGGGTGGTTGCTGTCATGGTTTTGGTGGGCATCTTCACCAAACTCGGGCTGGAGAAAGCACACCGGCCCCAGCGGGAACACATGTCCAGGTAAGCTGAGCTCCATTTCCCTCCTCCTTCCTTTCTGGGATCCTCCCCTCCCTTCCCCTCCCCAATTCACTCCACCTCCTCCCACCCCGATGCCATATGATGCCATATGCCACCTGCCGCAGGCTTGTTCTGCTGTTTTTGCCTTGGGGGCGGCGGCAGGAGGGAGAGGGGGAAATCCCAGCCACAATGGGGTGAGCATCTTCTCTTTTTGGAGTGGGGGGGAAAAAAGGAAAAATAGAAGCATGTCCCCTCCTTCAATTTTGGAAAGCTTCCATAGAGCCTTGGAAAAGAGGGGGGAGGGGGCTCTGCAGGGGGCAGTCAATCCACACCCCTTGTGCGATAGCAGCCCAAGAGCTCCTCAAGAGTGAAGAGGACAGGAAAGAAGTCACATGCACACCTGTGCACTGGCAAATGTTGGAGAAGCAGCAACAATGGAAACCATTAAGGATGTTGGGTTAATGTAACCAGAATCACGGATAAAAAATTTCCCCATTGCATCTGTTGGAACTCTGTAGGGTCAAATGCTCTGTGTGTGTGTGTGGGGGGGGGGGGACAAATCAACAGTATGCCCATCCACCAACACACACGTATACTCACACTTGTCTGCAAACACACACACTCACACACACACACCCCTTTATCATCTTGCTACTTTGGCTCCGAAAAGTGGGGAGGGGTGTCTTTCCTCTTCATTCCCAGCCACTTCTCCTTCCAATCCAGAGCCCAGCAAAAGCAGAGATATACCCTAACCTAGAACCCATCAGATCAACTAACCGTGCCATTCCAGACGGTCCGATTACAACTCACAAAAACCCACCCTGGAGGTATCAACTTGTACAAGCTTGGTCAGTCCCCACGGTAGAGATAGTGATGCTTGATAGCATGATAACATCACACATGCACACACATTCTGCTGTCTGATAAGAACAGGCGCTGGGTGAAAAGCAGCGTGTGGATGAGTTTGTGGTGCACGGATTTATTTCAGAGCTATACCCACTGAGCAATGGCTGGCTTAGTTCGAACCTACCCTCCCTTCTCCATTGCCAAACAATGCTGCTGGGGTTGAGCTGTTTGTGAGTCCAATCACTTCAGAGGCCGAGGACCGGGCTGTTGTGGCCTGCTGCCTCTTTCTTGAAATTCCACCCATCGCCTTCCCAACCGAATTTTTCCCTCCCCACCAAATTTTCCCCGCTACCCACCAGGCCGTGATGGCAACAGGAGGGACTCAAAGTCGCAATTCATTTGTCAAGTGATGGGGTCTGTCTGATTCATTATGCTAATCCCCAAACACATGAAAGCAAAACAGATGGGGAGAGACATTTTTGTAGATCAAATAAAAACAATTAAAAGCAAAAAGGAGGAGGAGGAGGAGAGAGAGAAGCAAAGCAAATCGCTTCGTTGGAGGGATAAGAAGCCTCGAGAACCTGGGTGCTTGGTGGTGAATGTCTCCATTGACCATTGGGTTGGGTAACAGGGTTGAGAACTGCAGCCCATAATCAGGTGGCTTTTCCGTGCTCCCATTAGATGGATATCAGCTTATGGAAGAAGTTCTCAAGAGGGATGATGGCATCACCAGAAAATGTTTTTTTTTAATGGGCGCAGCTGAAATGAGTGATGGCCGGTCAAGGTTCTTCATCTTCAGTCAATCTCCCTTCCCATTGTCTGTCTGTCTGTCTGTCTGTCTGTCTCTTCTTCTTCTTCTTCTCCATTCCCCCAACACCCAAGATGGACTAAACACCTGGCGCACCTTTCCAGCCCAGGATCTTGCTGCTTGCTTTGTGATTAACAGCTTCCCCCTGCATTCAGGCACCCAAAATAGTTCTCGGAATGCATCACCCATTCCTTTCACTAGCAATTATTTGCTATTTATAAACTGGCTGATGGGCGATCATCTTTTTTTTTTTTTTTTTACTACCAAGGAGAAAGCCTAGCGCAGGCATCACGAGGGACCCCCAAAGCTCCTATGATCTTCTCTAAGGTTCACTAATTGGGGGAGGGGGGGGAAGGGGGAGAGAGAATGAGAGAGACTCTCCCTCCTCTTGAAGGTAAGGAATCTAATCCGCTAAATCCAGGCCAAGAAAGTTATAAGGATGCCTTTTCGGTCTTCTGCTTTTTTTTTTTGAAAAGGTTGGAAAAAATCCTTCCTTCCCCCTCTTTGAATCTCTGCGTTCCCGTAGTCTCTATATTATATCAATACAAGGTATAATGTATGGCATTTGGGTCGCCTTACCATGTTATTTGCTGAAAGGAGAAAGAATTGGAACTGATGCGTTTACACACGCCCGGCAGTAAATCTGAGTTTCTGGGTGGTTAAACAAGGCTCCAATTTTGATCCGTTTGCTCCTCTGGGATCCTTTCTGCTTACTTCTCCCTTCCAGAGATGACCCCCCATTCACCAAATCCTTTTTGTACCCTTAGGAACGACTCCAGAAATCAGAGGCGAGACTGTATCCATTACAAATAGCCAGGTAAGAAGGAATTTTAAGTTTTAAGGGTGGGTCAAAGGCCAGTCAAGATCTGCTGTCAGATATCTCTGGCAACTTAGATCAGCAAGGATCTCCGAGAGAGAACAGCAAAATCCAACAAATCGATGCATGCCTGAAAGAAGTGGGCTTGGAATAACCAGGAGAGATTGGGATACAAAAAACAAAAGAAAAAAAGGAGTAAAATACATTTTGGAGCATCTGAAGAAATTCCTGACTTCCGTATAGTCTTAAAGATATTCTGTTCCGAACCAGTTGCTTATAAAAATCTGTCTTGGTAATTGAACCTTTCCTAAAAATCCAGCAAAAGGAACATTCTTCCATTTTTTTCTTTCTTTCTCCATCATCGTAAGGCATGCTTTGCCTATATCCACGGCTGGTTGTTTCCCAAAAGCTTAACTTTTAGAAAATAATTTCCTTTGAGACGAATGGACTTGGTTTGGGTGCTTCTGCGTACAATCCTTACTGAGGACTAAAGAAATGAATGGAAGCTATGGTGGCCCAAACAGGAAACCTTAAACCAGAAGAGAAGCAGTGGAAAGCTTTTCGTAGGATCTGTTGTATGATTACTACACTACCGTCCTGAGATCAGTCAAGTAAAGTACATTATAAGCAACGTCTGTAGAGAGTCTCAGAAGGGACATGGTGGCTCAGTGGCTAAGACACTGAGCTTGTCGAACGAAAGGTCGGCAGTTGAGCGGTTCGAATCCCTAGTGCCGCGTAATGGAGTGAGCTCCCGTTACTTGTCCCAGCTTCTGCCAACCTAGCAGTTCGAAAGCACGTAAAAAAATGCAAGTAGAAAAATAGGGACCACCTTTGGTGGGAAGGGAACAATGTTCCGTGCACCTTTGGCATTTAGTCATGCTGGCCACATGACCACGGAGATGTCTTCGGACAGCGGTGGCTCTTTGGCTTTGAAACAGAGATGAGCACCGCCCCCTAGAGTCGGGAACGACTAGCACGCATGTGCGAGGGGAACCTTTACCTTTACCTAATAGAGATTCTCAGTCATCTAGGTCAAAGGTGCTTTTTTTTGTCTCAAGAGGCAACTGGACTTTCTTGTTTTTTCTTTGAAGACATTTTGCTTCTCATCCAAGAAGCTTTTTCAGCTCTGACTGGATGGTGGGGAATGGAAGGATTTTTATAAGCAACAGTGAACTGCTTCTGAACAGAATATCTTTTAAGACTATATGGAACTCAGGAATTTCTTCAGATGCTCCGAAATGTATTTTACTCCCTATTTTTTTTTCCATATCCCAATCTCTCCTGGATTTGCCATACTCACTTCCTTCAGGTGTGCAATAGAAAGGAGATCTGTTGGATTTTGCTGTTCTCTATTGGAATCCGAGATTCCTGCTGATCTAAGTTGACAGGGATCTGACAGCAGATCTTGACTGGCCTTTGACCCACCCTTAAAACTTAAAACTCCTTCTTTACCAGGTAACCGGCCATTTGTAATGGAGACAGTCTCACTTCTGATTTCTGGAGTCGTTCCTAAGGATACAAAAAGGATTTGGTGAATGGGGGCATCTCTTCAAACCTGAATGGCAGAGTTGTGAACAAGTCTAGACTGGTGTATATCCCACATTCCATCTCAACGCTATCCAGTTAAAGAGTCCACAGGTCAAGGTGTTGAGAAGATGATATTGACCAAAATAGTGTAGGATCTCATGCCGTTTGCAGTGGTTTGGATTAGAAGACCTCCCAGGTCCCTCCCAACTCTGTTATTCTGTTCTGTTATTGCAGAAGCAGATGTTGGGTTCCTTGTTGGGAAGCAGATGTTGGGCAGACCAAGGCAGAACTTAATCGAAACCATCCTACAGTTCCTTGGCCTCTCTAACAGCCAGACATCTTTCCATGACAAGTTTCACATTCTCACAGTGTCCAAAACTGTTGCAGGACTGCATCATTCACGTAACCTATTTTATCTGAATTACTGAATTAATCCTTTTTCTGGGTTGCCACTGCAGATGTGCAAAATACAGCCTAACTTCACCAAATGAAAAGGGGTTCATTCACAGGTTATGCCTCTTTCTCTCGGGTATATTGTGCCTCTTTCTCTCACGTATATTGTGTGCGTGTACGTTTGCATGTGTCTGTTTCTCTCCACCATCTATGTAGCCTAATCAAGGTTAATACATACCAAGGCTTGTATGGAGGGGAAAAAAAAAATATCAAGGCTTCATCTGACCTGGTTAAGCCATTAAGTGAACACGGTTGAAAGATAATCATTTTAGGCTGAAAAAGGGCAATTTATACAACTCCGTCTGCCTTTTTTATTATTATTTATTGAAGTTATTTAACAGCTTTTGCATTGATCCCAAGCTTAAATGCCTTGCTGGTGTTAAACACATCGTAGCAGAGGTGTTGCATGGCATTTACCTGAAATAAATCACTTCCATTTTTCAGTTGGCTTGTTTTAATGCTGGTATAATTTTTTTTTTAAAAAAAATAAAAAATAAAAACGGCTGCAAGAAATTAGGTGTTGGATTCCCCACCCCCCCACCCCTTTGAGGCTTCCCTCCATCCAAGTTAGCTTTCTAGACTCGGAGACCTAGAAAGCTAGAACCTATTGGTATTTTGCAAAGGTGTGAAAACCAGATCTTTAGGAGAATGTATGGAGATAGACTAGGAGGTGGACATGTGGCATCGTGGTGCAATAGTTGAGAAGCATTGGCATTCTGTTTCTTCTCTGTTTTCTGCTACATTGCTTATTTTCAACTATAATCAGCCAGTGGGGAAATCCAAATTTTTTTTACTACCGGTTCTGTGGGCATGGATTGGTGGGCGTGGTGTGGCTTGGTGGGCATGGCAGGGGAAGGATACCGCAAAATCTCCATTCCCACCCCACTCCAGGGGAAGGATACTGCAAAATCTCCATTCCCTCCCCACTCCAGGGGAAGGATACTGCAAAATCCACATTCCCTCCCCACTTCAGGGGAAGGATACTGCAAAATCCACATTCCCTCCCCACTTCAGGGGAAGGATACTGCAAAATGCCCATTCCCACCCCACTCCAGGGGAAGGACACTGCAAAATCTTCATTCCCACCCCGCTCCAGGGGAAGGATACTGCAAAATCCCCATTCCCTCCCCACTCCAGGGGAAGGATACTGCAAAATCTTCATTCCCACCCCACTCCAGGGGAAGGATATTGCAAAATCCCCATTCCCACCCCATTCCAGGGGAAGGATAAATTCCCATTCCCTCCGACTCATTTGTTTGCTTTTAACACTGATCAGCTGTAGGGCGGCCCTTTGAAGCCCCACGGCAAGAGTTTAAACAGTTTTTTTCCCTCTAGTCATCAGCTGGGACTCAGGAGGCAGCAATAGATTGGGGGTGGGACCAAATAAAAGGTAAGAATAACATGGGTGGGGGGGTGGGGGGTGGGGGGGTGGGAGGGCGGGGGGGGAGAACCGGTTCGGTGACATCATATCGTCACTGCTACTGGCTCGGCCGAACCGGACTGAACCGGGAGGAACCCACCGCTGACTAATAGTAATAGTAATGCAGACTTAGAGTTTGATAGTGTTGAGGGGATTATTTGTTTAGCAGAGTGATGGCGTTCAGGAAAAAACTGTCCTTGTGTCTAGTTTTTCTGGTGTGCAGTGCTCTATATTGTCTTTTTGAGGGTAGGAGTTGAAACAATTTATGTCCAGGATGCGAGGGCTCTGTAAATATTTTTTCAGCCCTCTTTTTGACTCGTGCAGTATACAGGTCCTTAATGGAAGTAATAGTAACAACCATGTTACTAACTGCAGTGATCCACTTAACAACAGCGGCAGGAATGTTCGTAAAATGGGACAAAATTCACTTAACAACTGTCTCGCTTAACAACACAGCTCAATTGTGGTTGTACATCGAGAATTACCCGTACTTGTATATAGAACATGTTCTGCATTTAACAATACGTTCCAGATTTCTGAAAATCTTCCAGTGATTAAATAATAGCAGATGTCCACCTATTATTAAGGGGGTGGGAAAGCAAGGGATTTGCCCTCCTTCAATTCTGTGCTTTTGGGTTAAGCTAATTCTCTTTTCCTGGCACCTCCTCTTTGATTCTTCTTTTGGCTCTTTTATATTTGAAGGCTTGGAATAAAAGAAAGAGGAATTTTCTGGGCTGTTTCCCAGGCCTTCTTGACAGTGAAAAGTCTGGGCAAAGCTAAAATGATGGAAAGGCAAAGCAGCAGCCCGAAAGAGAAGATCCAGAAACTAAAGAAAAGTTTAAAACAACGCATACAACAGAACACTAGTGGGGGAAAAAATATGAAAACAATCTAGAATAGAATAGGATAGGATAGGATAGGATAGGATAGGATAGGATAGGATAGGATAGGATAGGATAGGATAGAATAGAATAGAATAGAATAGAATAGAATAGAATAGAATAGAATAGAATAGAATAGAATTCTTTATTGGCCAAGTGTGATTGGACACACAAGGAATTTGTCTTTGGTGCATACGCTCTTGGTGTACATAAAAAGACAAGATACATTTGTCAAGAATCCTAAGGTACAACACTTAATGATAGTCGTAGGGTACAAATAAGCAAGCGAATCATACTAGGAAACAATCAATATGCTGTAAATTGTAAAGATACAAGCAATAAGGTCACAGTCATACAGTCATAAGTGGGAGGAGATGGATGATAGGAACGATGAGAAGATGAATAGTAGTGCAGACTTAGTGAATAATTTGACAGTGTTGAGGGAATTAGTTGTTAAGCAGAGTGATGGCATTCGGGGAAAAACTGTCCTTGTGTCTAGTTGTTCTGGTGTGCAGTGCTCTATAGTGTCATTTTGAGGGTAGGAGTTGAAACAGTTTATGTCCAGGATGTGAGGGGTCTGTAGATATTTTCCCAGCCCTCTTTTTGACTCGTGCAGTAGACAGGTCCTCAATGGAAGGCAGGTTGGTAGCCATTGTTTTTTCTGCAGTTCTAATTATCCTCTGAAGTCTGTGTCTGTCTTGTTGGGTTGCAGAACCAAACCAGATATTTATGGAGGTGCAGATGACAGACTCAATCATTCCTCTGTAGAACTGGATCAGCAGCTCTTTGGGGCAGTTTGAGCTTTCTGAGTTGGCGCAGAAAGAACATTCTTTGTTGTGCTTTTTTGATGACATTTTTGATGTTAGGTGTCCATTTTAGGTCTTGAGATATCTACTGTTGATACTGTGATACTGTCTATAGAATTGTAAGGGAGAAATAAAAAATAGGAGAGCCAGCTTGGTGTACTGTTTAAGGTGTCAGATTAGAAACTGGGAGACTGTGAATTCTAGTCCTGCATTGAGTATGAAGCCAGCTGGGTGACTTTGAACCTGTCACTTTCTCTCAGCCTTAGGAAGGAGGCAATGGCAAGCCTTCTGAAAAAAATACATGCCACGAAAAATGCAGGCCATGTCTGAGGATTGGACACAATGGAACAGAAGGGAGGGAGAAAAAATTGAAAACGCAGGGAAGAAATATGAAGAAGAAGAAGAAAAGCGTAAGAGGATAATTACTCCTCTATGGAGAGAAGGGGGTGAAGACACAATTCCATGTTTTCTCTCTCTTTTAAATTCTTTTCGGTAATCTTTCTTTCTGTCTGCTTGTTCATGTTACTGTTTTGCAAAATCGTGCGCACATAAATATAGGCGGGGAAGAAAATAAGAGAGGTGATAGATAGATGATAATTGATAGATAGATAGATAAATAGATAGATAGATAGATAATGTTAGTTAGTTAGTTAGTTAGTTAGTTAGTTAGTTAGATAGATAGATAGATAGATAGATAGATAGATAGATAGATAGATAGATAGATAGATAGATAGATAGATAGATAGATAGATAGATAATGTTAGTAGGTAGACAGACAGACAGACAGACAGACAGACAGACAGACAGACAGACAGACAGATAGGAAGATAAAACAAAAATAGGTATTAGAGGACAAAACAATCACAGCTTTTACCACAAGAAAGGAGAAACAGGTCTCTCCCTCCCTCCCTCTTTCATCTGTCTGTCCGTCCGTCTGTCCATCCATCTCTCTCTCTCTCTCTCTCTCTCTCTCTACCTCTCTCTCTCTCTCTCTCTCTCTCTACCTCTCTACCTCTCTACCTCTCTCTCTCTCTCTCTCTACCTCTACCTTTCTACCTCTCTACCTCTCTACCTCTCTATTTCTACCTCTACCTCTCTCTCTCTCTCTACCTCTCTACCTCTCTCTCTCTCTCTCTCCCTCTCTCTCTATCTCTCTATCTTTACCTCTCTCTCTCTCTACTTCTCTACCTCTCTCTCTCTCTCTCTATCTCTACCTCTCTACCTCTCTACCTCTCTATTTCTACCTCTACCTCTATCTCTATCTCTACCTCTCTACCTCTCTCTCTCTCTCTCTTGGTCTCTCTCTCTCTCTCTCTCTCTCTCTCTCTCTATCTATCTATCTCTATCTCTCTACCTCTCTACTTCTACCTCTATCTCTATCTCTACCTCTCTACCTCTCTCTCTCTCTCTCTCTCTCTCTCTCTCTCTCTCTCTATCTATCTCTACCTCTCTACTTCTACCTCTACCTCTATCTCTACCTCCCTCTCTCTCTCTCTCTCTCTCTCTCTCTCTCTCTCTCTCTCTCTATCTATCTATCTATCTATCTCTATCTCTACCTCTCTACCTCTCTACCTCTCTACTTCTACCTCTATCTCTATCTGCCCATGACCAACTCCAATCCTAAATCAGAACACAACAGAGAGACAGAAAGGAATCTTAATCTCTTATCTTTGTGCTGAATTCATACGACCGATAAAACCTAAACTACCCAACCCCCCCCTTTTTTAGCCAGCACACCAAACCTAAGGCCTTAACTTGTGGTTGAGTGCTGTTTCAAACCCTGGCCCTGAGTAGAGACAAGGTTTGATTGACCACTGGCCCGCGGGAATCAACACAGATCAGACAGCAGACTCCGTGGAAAAGTGGTTGAGTGGACACTCTAGAGAACATCGGTCCCATCCGCAGCCAGGAGAAACCAGATCCATCTAAGAAATCAGAGGGGTAATTCCCCCCCCACCCCTTACGAAACTCTGCTTGTGGGTAAAGACATTTCATCGTTTGAAGCCGAGCTGTGGGCAGATGGTTGCGAAATCAGTGCTCAGAGTCCTCTCTTGCAAACAGCTGCTCGGATGCCATGTGTGTGTGTTTGTTTGTGTGTGTGTGTGTGAACTCTCAGGCTTTGTTCGGCTTTGTGCTTTTTTGTTAAAGGCTGCAACCACAACTGCCCTTGGCTAAGCCTCCTGCATCTTTCTTCCCTGTTGCGATCCCATGTTTTCTGTTTCCAAGCAGCCAGCTGGTACAGTACCAACGGTTGGGGTGCACCTGCTCATACCATAGTTACCAGTACATGGAGATGTATTCTAGGGTGTTTTTACTGTGCTCAGATGCTTCTTTTTCTTTTCTTTTTTTTTTGTGGAGAGGGGAGGGAAGAGCATTTTCTCAGTGATCATACATCTTGTACAGGGGTGGGCTCTAAATTTTTTTACTACCGGTTCTGTGGGCGTGGCTTATTTTGTGGGTGTGGCTTGGAGGTCATGTGACTAGGTGGGCGTGGCTAGCTGGTCAGAGTCATTTCTGGAAGGTCCTCGCACTTACGACCAATCCTCGCACTTACAACCTGACTCATTTGTTTGCTTTTAACACTGATCAGCTGTAGGGCGGCCCTTTGAAGCCCCGCGGCAAGAGTTTAAACAGTTTTTTTTCCCTCTAGTCATCAGCTGGGACTCGGGAGGCAGCAATAGATTGGGGGGGGTGACTAAATAAAAGGTAAGAATAACGTAGGGGGGTGGGGGGGTGGGAGGGCGGGGGGAGAACCGGTTCGGTGACGTCATATCGTCACCTCTACCAGCTCGGCCGAACCGGACCGGACCGGGAGGAACCCACCACTGATCTTGTAAGATCAGCTCCCTTGGTCTCTGATTCCTGATCCTGCTTTGCTGGAATATGAATGGAGAGTGTCAGACGCAAAGTGTCCTACCTGGACCGTGATGACCTCCGCACAGTCACTCATGCGCTCATGACCTCCCGGATCGACTACTGCAATGCTCTCTACATGGGGCTGGCCATGAAGAGCACTCAGAGGCTCCAACTGGTCCAGAATGCGGCCGCGCGGGTGGTTATGGGCGCAACTCGTTGTGCCCACATGACACCCCTCCTGCGCAAGCTGCACTGGCTCCCAGTGGTCTTCCGGGTGCGATTCAAGGTGCTGGTTACCACCTTTAAAGCGCTCCATGGCATAGGACCCGGGTACCTTCGAGACCGTCTTCTGCCACCAAGTTATGTCGGCTGGCGACACCCAGGGGGAGGGCCTTCTCTGTGGGAGCCCCAGCCCTGTGGAATGAACTGCCCCCGGAAATACGTAAGATCTCCGACCTCCGTGTGTTTCGCTGCGCACTGAAGACCCTGTTGTTCCGCCAGGCAGGGCTATCAACATAATAATTTTAAATTGGGGTATTTTAAATTTTTGGGGTTTTAAATTGAGCCAAATCTATTTAATTATTTTAAATTTTAATCGCTGTTTTGTCTTGTGTTTTTAAATAGGCTGTACACTGCCCTGAGTCCTTCGGGAGAAGGGCGGTATAGAAATAAAATTATTATTATTATTATTATTATTATTATTATTATTATTATTATTATTATTATTATTATTATTATTATGAAGACCACTCGGAGGCTTCAGCTGGTGCAGAATGCGGCCGCGTGGGTAGTGATGGGAGTGCCCCGACACTCTCATGTTACACCCCTCCTGCGCGACCTGCATTGGCTACCGGTTGCCCTCCGGGTGAGATTCAAGCTGCTGGTTATTACCTATAAAGCCTTACATGGCTTAGGCCCGGGGTACCTGACGGACCATCTGCGGCCAGCGACAGCTCCCCATCGCCCGGTGCGTTCCCACAGGGAGGGCCTCCTTGGAGTGCCGTCGGCCAGGCAGTGTCGTCTGGCGACTCCTAGGGAATGGGCTTTCT
The DNA here is from genome assembly GCF_059756535.1 of Pantherophis guttatus. NCBI lineage: Eukaryota > Metazoa > Chordata > Lepidosauria > Squamata > Colubridae > Pantherophis > Pantherophis guttatus. Next base: position 13,795,603 of record NC_142076.1, on the reverse strand, counting down.
CTGTGGGCGCACCTACCTTATGGAATCAACTCCCCCTGGAGCTCCGGGTGGCCCCTGACCTGCGCTCTTTCCGCCGTGACCTTAAGACATGGTTATTTCACCAGGCCGGATTCGACTGAAGGGGTTTTTAAGGGAAGTTTTAATGGTTTTTAGCATTTAATATTGATTTTATTTGTTTTTATTGCTGTGAGCCGCCCTGAGTCCTTTTTGGAGAGAGGGTGGCATATAAGCTTAAGAAAGAAAGAAAGAAAGAAAGAAAGAAAGAAAGAAAGAAAGAAAGAAAGAAAGAAAGAAAGAAAGAAAGAAAGAAAGAAAGAAAGAAAGAAAGAATCAGGACCACACGTTGGGTTCCAGTTAGCTAATATACTGCTCATGCCTCTGTGTAAGAATCTAGTTAATTGATGGTCAGCCCTACATGTGGGCTAGATTGGAATCAACAGAATTTCAAGAGAGGTTGGACTTATAGTTTGTGAGTACGTAATTACTCTAGGCTGATTGCTCTCTTGATGCCAACCCCAGGCTCTGTCTGTCCTTCTCCTTGTTGTTGTTGTTAGTTGCGAAGTCGTGTCCAACCCATTGTGACCCCATGGACAATGTTCCTCCAGGCCTTCCTGTCCTCTACCATCCTCTGGAGTCCATTTAAGTTCATGCCGACTGCTTTAATGACTCCATCCAGCCACCTCATTCTCTGTCGTCCCATTCTTCTTTTGCCCTCAATCTTTCCCAGAGTTAGGCTCTTCTCCAATGAGTCCTCCCTTCTCATTAGGTGGCCACGCCCACCCAGTCACATCACTCCCCCACCAAGCCACGCCCACAGAACCGGTAGTAACAAATTTTACATTTCACCACTGCAATGGATAGATGAGGAAGATCAGCATGCACAGGAAGAAATGGCTTTCTCATAATTTTGTTGTGTTCCTTCACTTAAGGCTTCCTGCTTCAATCACATTTGCCAACGGAGCAATTTTGCGGGTTATAGAGGTCACTCCCCTTTGACTGCTGTAGGTATCCCTGGGAAACAGCCTTGAGGGAGATAAGCATGGAATGTGCATCTGTTTTTGGCTGCTGTGCAGTTTTGCCAGTTTCCCTGTACCCCTGGCCTATGGCAACTTGAGAGCAGGCCAGGGATGCTTTGTGAGTTGACATTGTGTAGTTTAAAGAAGAATAAAAACATACATCAGATGTTTGAGCTAGGTTGAAAGTTGAGCTATTGAAAAGCCATATAGCATTGGCTGAATGTTAGACAGATGTAGATGAAAACAAGAGAGGAAAGGGGACAAAGTACTTGTGAAATTGGGTGTTGATGACATACTGGAAGGTAGGGAAGATGTGGACTCCAAGCTGCAGTGGGTGTTGAAGCTTTGTCATGAAGGACCATAATGATCTTCCTTGTAGATCCTTGAGAAGGTAGCTAAACTTGTATGTCATCTGTTCATTTGTGGCTTAACAGGTTTGAAAGTAAAAGAGAAAGGAGTCCCTGCAAATTTTACTCTGATAGTCATTGCCAACTACAGGAGGCAGTAATCATCTCTGTTTCAAGGCCATTGAGCCACCACTGTCTGAAGACATCTCTGTGGTCATGTAGCCAGCATGACATCACGGAATGCTGTTACCTTCTCACTGAAGTGGTACTTATTTATCTGCTCGCATTTGCATGCTTTCAAACTGCTGGAGCTGAGGCGAGAATGGGAACTCACCCCATCACATGGCGCTTGGCTCTCAAACCTGGACTGCCAGATTTCCAACCACCAAGCCGGGTGTTTTAACTGCCGAGCCACCCCACCACCCAAGATTGGAACAGCAGCCTATAAAAAGGTTTATTTCAATAGGCATAACGTAATTTATGGAGTAAGCCAGGCCAACAGGTGAGGAGGAGGCAAGGGGACCTACGGTCCACAGTAGACCTCGCCATGATTTGCATTTAGTTTTGGTCACCACGATGTAAAAAAGATGTGGAGACTCTAGAAAGAGTGCAGAGAAGAGCAACCAAGAGGATTAGGGGACTGGAGGCTAAAAGATATGAAGAACGGTTGCAGGAACTAGGTATGTCTAGTTTAATGAAAAGAAGGACTAGGGGAGACATGATAGCAGTCTTCCAATATCTCAGGGGTTGCCACAAAGAAGAGGGAGTCAAGCTATTCTCCAAAGCATTTCAGGAGAAGAAGCAATGGGTGGAAACTAATCAAGGAGAGAAGCAACTTAGCACTAAGGAGCAATTTCCTGACAGTGAGAACAATGAATCAGTGGAACCACTTGCCTCCAGAAGTTGTGAATGCTCCAACACTGGATATTTTAAAGAAGATGTTGGATGACCATTTGTCTGAAGTGGTGTTGGGTTTCCTGCCTAAGCAGGGGGTTGGACTAGAAGACCTCCAAGGTCCCTTCCAATTCTGTTATTCTATATTCTATAGTTCAGCAAAAATGCCTGACACCTAAAGACCTAAAAATCGGAAGAATCAAAATTAAAAAAGAAGAAGAAGAAGAAGCTTTGAGCTACATTGCTGGAGGGAAAACAGAAGAGAGGATTTTGGTTTGTTTGTTTGTAAGCTTTTGCTTTGGCGCCATTCTCTTGTGGCTAAACTGGCTATCTGCCCAGCCTCATTTTCCTCCTTAACTCTCCTCCCAGATGTGGCTGTAATCTGCTCCTCGAGATAAGCACTCCTAAGGATTTGAGTCCCAGCTGAAAAGTCGGGCTGATACATCCCGCTAATAGAGAATAAACACGTAGCTGAGTGATCTATATATTGTTGGGTTCTTGGTGTTTTCTGGACCGTCTTTTCCTTCTTGCAGGCTTCTCATCACCAACCCTGGTGATGAAACTTCTGCAAGAACATCCGCATGAAGACAAAAAAAACCCAGGTTTCCAAGAACCCAACATCAAACTAAACCGAAATAAGGATTGTTTCCTTGTGGCTTAGCTTGGGGTCTGAACTCAGCCTGGGTTGTTTATTCATTCAACTCCAGTTGTATCAATCTTCTTGACGCAAGGTTGATGATTGCCCATTTCTGCTTGAAAGCATGATTCAAAACATACCCCGAAGGAAAAAAAAAAGGAACGCGATACACTCATCGTACTTTGCTGATAGAAGAATTTGGTGTTACTCATTAGCCATGTGGGAACATCTCCACCAACATGGGAGCTCTGCCAAGGAGGACTCAGAAGGCTTTCCCATCCAAAAAGGCAGAGAAAACTGGAGGAGTTCAGCTATAATTCATGCCATGAACACTGCTTGGGTTGTGAGGGTTTTTTTTTTTGACATCTATTTAGCTCGTCTTCTCTTTCTGTGTAGCTGCTCATTTTCCTATGATTTGGGAGAGGCACAAATCTTTCTTTGAAAGACACAAATCTTCCTTCCTTCCTTCCTTCCTTCCTTCCTTCCTTCCTTCCTTCCTTCCTTCCTTCCTTCCTTCCTTCCTTCCTTCTCTTCCTTCCTTCCTTCCTTCCTTCCTTCCCTCCCTCCCTCCCTCCCTCCCTCCCTCTCCTTCCTTCCTTCCTTCCTTCCTTCCTTCCTTCCTTCCTTCCTTCCTTCCTTTGTGGTTGTATATCAAGGACTACCTGTAAAGGTGCTCTTTATTTATTTTGTTCCCATTTGAAAATAAAATCTGCTCATTTTCCTATGATTTGGGAGAGGCACAAATCTTTCTTTGAGAGACACAAATCTTCCTTCCTTCCTTCCTTCCTTCCTTCCTTCCTTCCTTCCTTCCTTCCTTCCTTCCTTCCTTCCTTCCTTCCTTCCCTTCCTTCCTTCCTTCCTTCCTTCCCTCCCTCCCTCCCTCCCTCTCCTTCCTTCCTTCCTTCCTTCCTTCCTTCCTTCCTTCCTTCCTTCCTTCCTTCCTTCCTTCCATTGTGGTTGTATATCAAGGACTACCTGTAAAGGTGCTCTTTATTTATTTTGTTCCCATTTGAAAATAAAATTTGGCTTGTTCTTGCACTTCACGTTTGCCTATTAAACAGATTGCCAGCATTAGAAAGAGTGCAGAGAAGAGCAACAAAGATGATTAGGGGACTGGAGCAGGGGTGAAATGCTCCTGGTTCGGACCGGATCACCCGATCCGGGAGCGATGGCGGCGGGTGGTTCGGAGAACCAGTAGCAAAAATCCCTGCGCCCCCCCCCCACCACCATGCCCAGCTGAGCTGCACGATCATCAGAGGCTTTTTAAAAAAAAACTTTTAAAAGCATTTTTTCTACAACCTCTTCCGACGAAAAAATGCTTTTAAAAGTAAAAAAAAAAGCCTCTGATGATCGCACGGCTCAGGTAGGATCGTCAGAGGCTTTTCAAAGCATTTTTTCCTGCAACCTCTTGGCCGAAGAGGTGGTAAAAAAAAATGCTTTGAAAAGTCTCTGACGATCCCAGCTGAGTTGCCTGATCGTCAGAGAGGCTTTTCAAAGCATTAGAAAAAATGCTTTGAAAAGTTAAAAAAAAAAAAAAAGTTGGCCACGCCCACCCCAGTCACATTACCCTCCCCCACCAAGCCATGCCCACAGAACTGGTAGTAACACATTTTACATTTCACCCCTGGACTGGAGGCTAAAACATATGAAGAACGGTTGCAGGAATTGGGTATGTCTAGTTTAATGAAAAGAAGGACTAGGGGAGACATGATAGCAGTCTTCCAATATCTCAGGGGCTGCCCCAAAGAAGAGGGAGTCAAGCTGTTCTCCAAAGCACCTGAGGGCAGAACAAGAAGCAACAGGTGGAAACTAATTAAGGAGAGAAGCAACTTAGAACTAAGGAGAAACTTCCTGACAGTGAGAACAATTAATCAGTGGAACAACCTGCCTCCAGAAGTTGTGAATGCTCCAACACTGGAAGTTTTTAAGAAGAGGTTGTAAGGCTATTTGTCTGAAGTGGTGTAGGGTTTCCTGCCTAAGCAGGGGGTTGGACTAGAAGACCTCCAAGGTCCCTTCCAATTCTGTTATTCTATAGAGATTTATAACTAGCTTTGTCAATCTTTTTTTTTTTTTCATGTGTCCAAAAACCTGGTGTAATTAACTGCAGCTTTGTGGACAGGTGTTTGTGTGTGATTTTTTTTTTTTTTTGCATGATTTAGGCTCTGCCCAGAACTGCAGATCACAGTTTAATAATATTTCCTTCTTAGCAGCTTAATTACTCAGCTCTTTGAAGCTGTGGCCAGTTCTGTGATTTGTCTCCATTAAGTAGGCCAACTCTACAGCTCTCTTGATCTGTTGCTGTTTCTTCAACTTTCTAGGACCTTCCTTCCTTCCTTCCTTCCTTCCTTCCTTCCTTCCTTCCTTCCTTCCTTCCTTCCTTCCTTTCTTTCTCCCTTCCTTTCCTTTCCTTTTTCCTTTCCTCTCTTCTCTTCCTTCATCTTCTTTCCCTTCCCTGCCCCTCACTTTTTCTTTCTTTCTTTCTTTCTTTCTTTCTTTCTTTCTTTCTTTCTTTCTTTCTTTCTTTCTTTCTTTCTTCCTTCCTTCCTTCCTTCCTTCCTTTCTCCCTTTCCTTTCTCCCTTCCTTTCCTTTCCTTTTTCCTTTCCTCTCTTCTCTTCCTTCATCTTCTTTCCCTTCCCTGCCCCTCACTTTTTTTTCTTTCTTTCTTTCTTTCTTTTTCTTTCTCTCTTTCTTTCTTTCTTTCTTTCTTTCTTTCTTTCTTTCTTTCTTTCTTTCTTTCTTTCTTTCTTTCTTTCTTTCGTCCTTCCTTCCTTCCTTTCCCTTCCTTCCTTCTTCTCCTTCTCCTTCTCCTTCTCCTCCTCCTCCTCCTTTCCGAATATTCAGAAACTTTTCATAAACCCCCAAGAACAAGTATTCTTTCAAAGCAGCCTGTTTCATTCCTCTTCTTTTTGTAGAAGTTCAGTTCTGTAACTCTGGAATTATTTTTTTTTAATTTGATTTATATGCCGCCCTTCTCCGGAGACTCAGGGCGGCTTACAATGCGCTAAGCAATAGCCTTCATCCTTTTTTTGTATATTTATACAAAGTCAGCTTATTGCCCCCACAAACTGGGTCCTCAATTTACCTACCTTAGAAAGGATGGAAGGCTGAGTCAACCTTGAGCCTTGGCGAGATTCGAACCTGCAGTAATTGCAGGCAGCTGGTCTTAATAACAGGGTGCTTTAGACCACTGTACTACCGAGGCTCTATTCCAATGCTGTCAACCCCAAAGTTTGCTATTATTGGGAGTGATTTTATATTAAATAAAATGCAAACATCTAGATTCTCTCACCAGCATTGGTGAGGCGAAAGCCAGAAAAGGGGATGGGGGAGAGAGAGAGAGACCTGCTTTTTTTTTTTTACCGCTCCCTACTTCTATTTCATTCTAATATAACAGGATTTGCTTTCAATGGCTCTTTTAAAAGAAAAGAGAATACCTGATTGTTTTTCAGAAGAGTGGAAAACAATAAAAGCATTTGCTCACTTCTTCAGTTACAAGGTTGCTGAGGGTTGCCATCTCCTTTATGGCAGCATCCTCTCTGCGGTGGTTTTGACGCTTCTTTTCTTTACTGCGTATCCTTCAGTCAGTCCCAAAGGGGGGAAAAATCAGTTTGAGAAACACTTCCTGTTGAGTTTCTGCAGGACAGCTAGTCCTCGACGTACGACCACAATGGGACTTGAATGTCCATGGTGAAGCAAGAAGGTTGTTAACTGAGTCATACCTGATTTTACAATCACACCTGATTTTGCTGGCGCTGTGAATCAGCGAATGCTTGAGGTTGTTTAGTAAACCGTGGGGTCTTTAAATGAATATAGCTTCACCCCAGTGGTGGAATTCAATATTTTTTTACTACCGGTTCTGTGGGCGTGGCTTGGTGGGCGTGGCAGGGGAAGGATACTGCAAAATCTCCATTCCCTCCCCACTCCAGGGGAAGGTAACTGCAAAATCCCCATTTCCTCCCCACTCCAGGGGAAGGTTACTGCAAAATCCCTATTTCCTCCCCACTCCAGAGGAAGGTTACTGCAAAATCCCCATTTCCTCCCCACTCCAGAGGAAGGTTACTGCAAAATCCCCATTTCCTCCCCACTCCAGAGGAAGGTTACTGCAAAATCCCCATTTCCTCCCCACTCCAGGGGAAGGTTACTGCAAAATCCCCATTTCCTCCCCACTCCAGAGGAAGGTTACTGCAAAATCCCCATTTCCTCCCCACTCCAGAGGAAGGTTACTGCAAAATCCCCATTTCCTCCCCACTCCAGAGGAAGGTTACTGCAAAATCCCCATTTCCTCCCCACTCCAGGGGAAGGTTACTGCAAAATCTCCATTCCCTCCCCACTCCAGGGGAAGGTTACTGCAAAATCTCCATTCCCTCCCCACTCCAGGGGAAGGATATTGCAAAATCCCCATTTCCTCCCCACTCCAGGGGAAGGATACTGCAAAATCTCCATTTCCTCCCCACTCCAGAGGAAGGTTACTGCAAAATCCCCATTTCCTCCCCACTCCAGGGAAAGGATACTGCAAAATCCCCATTTCCTCCCCACTCCAGGGGAAGGATACTGCAAAATCTCCATTCCCTCCCCACTCCAGGGGAAGGATACTGCAAAAATCTCCATTCCCTCCCCACTCCAGGGGAAGGATACTGCAAAAATCTCCATTCCCACCCCACTCCAGGGGAAAGATACTGCAAAATCCCCATTTCCTCCCCACTCCAGAGGAAGGTTACTGCAAAATCCCCATTTCCTCCCCACTCCAGGGGAAAGATACTGCAAAATCCCCATTTCCTCCCCACTCCAGAGGAAGGTTACTGCAAAATCCTCATTTCCTCCCCACTCCAGGGAAAGGATACTGCAAAATCCCCATTTCCTCCCCACTCCAGGGGAAGGATACTGCAAAATCTCCATTCCCTCCCCACTCCAGGGGAAGGATACTGCAAAAATCTCCATTCCCTCCCCACTCCAGGGGAAGGATACTGCAAAAATCTCCATTCCCACCCCACTCCAGGGGAAAGATACTGCAAAATCCCCATTTCCTCCCCACTCCAGAGGAAGGTTACTGCAAAATCCCCATTTCCTCCCCACTCCAGAGGAAGGTTACTGCAAAATCCCCATTTCCTCCCCACTCCAGAGGAAGGTTACTGCAAAATCCCCATTTCCTCCCCACTCCAGGGGAAGGTTACTGCAAAATCCCCATTTCCTCCCAATCAGCTGGGACTTGGGAGACAGAGAATAGATGGGGGCGGGGCCAGTCAGAATTTTTTACTACCGGTTCTCCGAACTACTCAAAATTTCCACTACCGGTTCTTCAGAACTGGTCAGAACCTGCTGAAACCCTCCTCTGCCGTGGGGTCGGATTTTGAGTTGCGTGTCATTTGCATCTGGAATAAGTTTTGTGAGGCGCGTGGACGTAATTCTCTCTTCTCTTTTCACCACTCCTCAGAGCTCTGGCTGATGTGATGCGACCAGAAGGTGCCTGTACCACGGATCACATGGAAACCGATCTCAATATCGTGGTTCATATGCAGCATTACGAGAACATGGAGACGAGAGCGCCTGCTAACAACTTACGTAAGTGTGAGCGTTTCGGGGTTTCGCTCGATGAGCCTTGGAGTTCCTTTATACCCGCAAGAGGCTGACTTTGTCTTGCTTTGCTAAATCCAGCGCTAAGAATTGGCCAAATTTTGACCTTCGGTTTTTATTGCTGGTGGGTTTCACCTAAGCGTATCTTTTTGCTAGACAACCTCTTTAAAAAAGACAGTTGAGTTGCTTTTCAAGTCTGTAGAGATTCTCGGTCATCCAAGGTCCTGGTTGTCCCAAATTGGTGCTTTTTTTTCAGGAGGCAACTGGACTTTCTTGGGGTTTTTTTTCTTTTGAAGACATTTTGCTCCTCATCCAAGAAGCTTCTTCAGCTCTGACTGGATGGTGAAGGATGGAAGATTTTATATTTCTTGTAGACAGCTGGTCATTTGCATCTTTTTAGAGGGTCGTTGAAGCACTTGGAGGTTTACCTGTGTCCTCAGGGTCACCTGAGTTAGTGCTCCTGGTTCCTGTAGTCTGTAATTTTTTTTTCTCCTCTGGAAATCCATTCCTACTCCCACACCATTCAAAGGGTATTCATCCCAAATTATATAGCTAAAAGTCTGTAGAGATTCTCCATCATCCAGGTCATGGTTGTCCCAAAGGTGCTTTTTTTTCAGGAGGCAACTGGACTTTCTTTTTTCTTTTGAAGACGTTTCACTTCTCATCCAAGAAGCTTCTTCAGCTCTGACTGGATGGTGAAGGATGGAAGGTTTTATATTTCTTGTAGACAGCTGGTGATTCGCATCTTTTTAGAGGGTCGTTGAAGCACTTGGAGGTTTACCTGTGCCCTCAGGGTCACCTGAGTGGGGCAAATGGTTCCTGCAGTCCGCCATTTTCCCCCTGGAAATCCATTCCTACTCCCACACCATGGTTTTCGAGTATTGGATTTTGCACCAAATGCTTTTCAAGTCTTCCAGTCAGAACTCACTTCAAGAACCAGGAAGGGCAAAACCTTTTAGGCACCCCAATGAAACACATGTTGTCTTAAATGTTGTACACCTTAGCGCGACTTAATTTTCAGTCTGCTGGCTCTGCTATGAAAAATTGCGGTGGATTTTCCTCAAAAGAATTTTCTGACGGGTCAAGGATTGTAACCAGGTCTTGGTGGCAGCCGTGAACTCACAATCCCTCGTTGTAGACCCGCGTTGTAGATTTGTGGTGTATCCATTTTGTTCCGCCTCGTATTTCAATCAGGTGTTGTTGTTTTTTTTTCTTTTTTGGGGTGTGTGTGTCATGGCTGGTATAAATATATATCGGAATTTCTGGCGTATTAATCAATTATTTTGGAAAAGGTTTCCAGCAAGGGAAAACAGAGCGTGGTGGAATTTGGAAGAATACTCCGGAATTTGTCAGAATTGTAGGGTTTTTTTTCCACTTCATTAGCAATATATGCTACTGCTAAACCCAGCTCAAAACCTATTGGGGAATAATGGTAAATATTTAGATTAAAGCTGCTGCTTTGAGTGAGATCTCAGAGCTGGATGATTATCAACAATTAGTTATGAAACGTTTGTCAGTAAAAATAACTAATAAATCAACGCAGGAAGTTCTCTCCCTCTCCCTCCCCCTCCCTCCCGCCTCCCCCCTCTCTCATGTGAAGTGTTAATACCACTTTATAAGGCCTTGATAAGGCCACACTTGGAATGCTGCATTTAGCTTTGGTCGCCGCAATGTAAAAAAAGATGTTGAGACACTAGAAAGAATGCAGAGAAGAGCAACAAAGAGGATTAGGGGACTGGAGGCTAAAACATATGAAGAACGGTTGCAGGAACTGGGTGTGTCTAGTTTAATGAAGAGAAGGACTAGGGGAGACATGATAGCAGTCTTCCAATATCTCAGGGGTTGCCACAAAGAAGAGGGAGTCAAGCTATTCTCCAAAGCATCCAAGGGTGGAAACTCATGAAGGAGAGAAGCAACTTAGAACTAAGGAGAAATTTCCTGGCACTTAGAACAATTCATCAGTGAAACAACTTGCCTGCAGAAGTTGTGAATGCTCCAACACTGGAAGTTTTTAAGAAGAGGTTAGATAACCATTTGTCTGAAGTGGTGTAGGGCTTCCTGCCTAAGCAGGGGGTTGGACTAGAAGACCTCCAAGGTCCCTTCCAACTCTGTTATTCTATTTTTTTATTTATCTATTCTCTCTCTCCCCCTCTCTCTCCCTCTCCTTCTCCATCTCTAGCCATCTAGGGTGCCTTCATTGATTGTGAAAATGCAACCCCTGTAACTGCTCCATGTTTATATTTTCAGTGCAGGTTTCAAAAATTGGAACCTCTGCATTGTTCCTACGGGAAAGAAGAGCTTCTTTGAGCAATTCTTCGCCATTCCCTTATGACCTCTTGAAAAAGAGGTGTGGGGTTTTTTTTTGTTTTTTTAAAAAAAGTAAACGTTTCTTGATCATCTTTTTCATCCGTGCTGCCTCGTTGTTCTGGAGACAGTTTTTTTTTTAAAACTGGATTTGTCTCCCTCCTCATGGAGAACGTCGCCAATCTTTAAAAAAAAAAAAAAAGCGGAGTATTTTAAGACCGTCACTTTTTAATTGATGTGTTCGCCGTTGTTTCCTGGCTGTTGCTTTTTGGAGGTGTTGAAGAAGAAAATTGGGTGACATGAATGGATCTAATTTGTGCGAATTAGATTAATCCGACTTGAGCTTAAGAAGCCGAAAATAACTGTGTGTTGATTAAAATATGAATGACGGGAAGCGCGCGCCGGAGCTGTGAGAACTGGACTAATGTTGCTGCTGATATTGGTCGGGAAGGTGCATAGAAACTCTTCATGGAATCTGTGTTTTTGGAATTGACCCATTTTGGATGGTCACACAGTACAGGTCATCCTTGACTTACGACGGCAATCAAGCCCCAAATTTATGTTGCTAAGTGAAAACATTTGTGAAGCGAGCTTCGCCCCCGTTTTACAGCTTGTCTTGCCACTGTTGTTAAGTGAATCGTTGCAAATGGCTAGGAACACGGTCGTTAAGCGAATCTGGCTTCCCCCATTGACTTGGCTTATCAGAAGGTCACAAAAGCGGATTGCTGCCAACCCTCTGAATTTGGATCACGTGACCGTGGGGATGTCGCAACAGCTCATAAGTCACTTTTTTCCAGGGCCGTTGTACATTTGAACGGTCAACTAAATGAACTGTTGTAAGTCGAAGACTACCTATATACTGAATTGGCATATTGGGCATAATCTCAAAGAAACATCAGTAGAAAACCAGCTTCTCATATTGGGTAAATGTTATAGGCTCAGTGTCCTTTCCAACTCTTAGTCTGTTCTGTTCTGTTCTGTTTTATTCTATACTGTTCTGTTCTGTTCTGTTCTGTTCTACTCTACTCTATTCCATTCCATTCTATTCTCTAACCTATCTATCTATAGTCTATCATCTATCTATCTACCTACCTACCTACCTACCTACCTACCTACCTATCTACCATTTATCATCTATCATCTATCTATCATCTATCGTCTATCGTCTATCGTCTATCGTCTATCGTCTATCGTCTATCGTCTATCGTCTATCGTCTATCTATCTATCTATCTATCTATCTATCTATCTATCTATCTATCTATTAATAAATCAATCTATCCATCTATCCATCTATCTCATCTGTATAGCTGTGTGTGTGTGTCTGTCTGTCTGTCTATCTATCTATCTATCTATCTATCTATCTATCTATCTATCTATCTATCTTCTATCTTGTCTATTTCCTCCTCCTTTCCTCCTCCTACTCCTTCTAGCACTGTGTCAGCATTCCAGAAAACCCCCAACTCCAATTAAAAACTCTGAAATAGGCATTTTCTCAAAATTCCATTTATTAGAGTAGGGATACTGGCACATCTTGGGAAAACCAGAATCTCAGAGTTCCGGTTTTTCCCTCAGTAAATCAACCCCCCCCCCCAAATCATTCCCTCACTCCTCAGTCAATCACATGGCCCAATCACCATCCGTCTCATCTTGAGACATCACTCCAACCACTCCTTCTCCAGATGCAGGATTGTCCTGACCTTGACCGAAAGGAAGAATGGTATTTTGTCTAACTACATTCCCTCTACTAAATGTCTAAATACATTCACTCCCACATATGTTCCTTTTGGCTTCTAGGTCCTCGCTAAGAAATTTTTCAAAATGACCATCAGATCATTAGTATTTCATGTACAGTATTATATTAACACATTCTGATGCTTAGGAGTTAGATGTTCTACTCCCCCTCCCCACCTGAAAAGAACTCTGTCCCAACTGCCAGTTGCCTTATATTAAGACGCTCAGCTGTTACCCCTTCGCTAAACCGGGCATGGGCGTGGCCAGTGCATGACTCATCCAGCCTGCGGGCTGGGACATTCGACTCCCCATCCCTCTCTGTTCCAACTGCCAGTTGCATTCTACATTACATTTCAGGCTTTAAGTATCAATTTATCAAGCCCGTTCACATAGTTTCGGAGCGAAGCACGGGTGTCCAGCTAGTAAGACATAAAACCCCAAAGTGCAGGAACACTTTTCTGCCTGGTATTTTAACTGGGGCTGATGGCACATGGATGTTGATGATGACGCTTGCTCTTCATGGACACAAAACAGGCCTACCGTGTGGACCAAGGGCCTGGGGCCCACTTAAACCTAAAAGGGTTCTCCCTGAGTCTAAAAACAGAAAGGGATTCAAAATTTGCTTTCTCGGCTGTCCTTTCCTCTTTTGAATGCCAATGTTGATGGGTCTAGCAAAGGCCAGTAAGATATTCCACGAACATCTTTATCCAGACAGATGGCATTTTTATGGCACTGACCTTTCCTTTCATCTTCTTTCTTAATTGTCTTTTTAAAAAGAGAGAAAGAGTTCTCTGCTGAAGTTCTCCCTAAACTGTGCATGGGAGGAGAGAGAGAGAGAGAGGAAAGAAGAAGAAGAAGAAAAGGATTTTCCAAGAATTGTTTTCCTTGACTCTGAGAACATTGATGACTTAGTTTTAGCTGTCTTTGCCTCTCACCCCTCTTCAACGACACCTCGCGATAGTCATTTGATGGGTGGCAACTTAACAAGCCTATAGCTAAGACCTTGAGGGAACATCTTCTTCCCCAACACCTTTGGGTTTCATGTGATGATGTTGGGTTAGATAGAAGAAAGTGAGAATAAGAATGGAATGGAATAGAAGTAAAGAATGGAATGGAATGGAATGGAATGGAATGGAATGGAATGGAATAGAATAGAATAGAATAGAATAGAATAGAATAGAATAGAATAGAATAGAATAGAATAGAATAGAATAGAATAGAATAGAAATTAGAACTAGAATAGAATAGAATAGAAATTAGAACTAGAATAGTTGGGTTAGAAGGAAGTGGGAATAAGAATGGAATGGAATGAAATAGAAGTAAAGAATGGAATGAAATGGAATGGAATGGAATGGAATGGAATGGAATGGAATAGAATAGAATAGAATAGAATAGAATAGAATAGAATAGAATAGAATAGAATAGAATAGAATAGAATAGAATAGGGTTCTTTATTGGCCAAGTGTGATTGGACACACAAGGAATTTGTCCTTGGTGCATATGCTCTCAGGGTACATAAAAAGGCAAGATACATTCGTCAAGAATCCTAAGGTACAAGACTTAATGATAGTCATAGGGTACAAATAAGCAATCGAATCATACTAGGAAACAATCAATATCAATATAAATCGTAAGGATACAAGCAACAAGGTTACAGCCATGCAGTCATAAGTGGAAGGAGATGGGTGAATAAGAACGCACTTATGATGTTAACTAGTATGATCTAGTATTATTTACTAGTTATCTGGTAATGAAATCTCTGCAAGAAAACAACCAAGCTCAGAGTACCAAGGACCACATAGTCCTTCTCCTTCTCCTTCTCCTTCTCCTTCTCCTTCTCCTTCTCCTTCTCCTTCTCCTTCTCCTTCTCCTCCTCCTCCTCCTCCTCCTCCTCCTCCTCCTTCTTTCAGTGCCACTGTAACTTTGTATAGTCATTAAATGAGCAGTTGTAATTAGAGGACTACCTGTAGTGGTGAAGATGCCCAACCAGAAGCAGAATACTTTGAGTTGACACTCCATCATCAAAACCTCCTGGGGGATTTGGGGCAGTCATTCACTGTTAGCCCATTTTTACCTCTCAGAGTAGTTGTTGGAGATTATGGAAGGAAGATAGATTTGCTGCCTGAGGTTCCTGATTGAAAGACCAGATAGAAATCTAAGTGAATAAATATTGTGCAACAGGCATGTAATTGTTTTTGATCTTGCCCCATGTTTATAGATACTTATGAATGTAGGTTCAGGAGGGTGTATTTTTGCCATTTCCATTCTCCCTCCACTAATTTTTAAATCTGTTAAAAATACAAATCTTCTACTTCCCATACCACCTGGTCCTCTCATTTTTTGCCACTGTGCAGCTTTTCTCTTAGCCTAAAACAAGCTGATACAGCAAGACGTAATTCTGTCAGATACGTTCATACGTTCATTTCTTGCTTTTTGCTTTTTTGAATTTATATGCCACCCTTCTCCGGAGACTCAGGGCAGCTTACAATGTGCTCAGCAATAGCCTTCATCCTTTTGTATATTTATACAGAGTCAGTTTATTGCCCCCACAATCTGGGTCCTCATTTCACCTACCTTAGAAAGGATGGAAGGCTGAGTCAACCTTGAGCCTGGTGAGATTTGAACTTGCAGTAATTGCAAGCAGCAGATGTTAATAACAGTGCTTTAGTCCACTGTACTACAGGCTCTTCTCACATTTCTGAATGTGTCCGGCTTTCACTTACTCTTGGTACAAGTAAAAGATAAATGTGGCTTTATCCTGATTTCTTATATCTATTTTTTTTTATCCCTGCACCAAACCAGACCAGGAAACAAACTGAACGGCATTTGACATTGATGTTATTAAAAGAATGAACATTAATAGACCTTTTCCTCTGGCTTGATAAGAATGAGTTCCAATCTCTGAATTGCATTTCTCAATCGAAACTTTGCAATTGACTAAGCCAAGCTGTTTAAAAATCTCATCCCTCCAGTCTTCAGCAATACTCCAAATTTAGTTTATGCCTAAAGATACAAGATGGGACACATTGGCTCAGTGGCTAAGACGCTGAGCTTGTCGATTGAAAGGTTGGCAGTTCAGCGGTTCGAATCCCTAGTGCCGTGTAATGGGGTGTGCTCCCGTTACTTGTCCCAGCTTCTGCCAACCTAGCAGTTCAAAAGCACATAAAAAATGTGCAAGTAGAAAAATAGGGATCCCCTTTGGTGGGAAAGTAACAGCGTTCTGTGCACCTTTGGCGTTGAGTCATGCCAGCCACATGACCACGGAGACGTCTTCGGACTGCGCTGGCTCTTCGGCTTTGAAACGGAGATGAGCGCCGTCCCCTAGAGTCGGGAATGACTAGCACGTATGTGCGAGGGGAACCTTTAGCTTTTTAAAGATACAAGGAAACCAGTAGGGGAACAACGTTAAATCGTAGGAAACGTTTTAGGACTTCCATTCTTTTTAACGAAATACACTTCATCTCTCCCAAGACTCTCAAGTTTTTGTTTTTTTTTAAAATTTGATTTATATGCCGCCCTTCTCCGGAGACTCAGGGCGGCTTACAATGCGCTAAGCAATAGCCTTCATCCTTTTGTATATTTATACAAAGTCAGCTTATTGCCCCCACAAACTGGGTCCTCAATTTACCTACCTTAGAAAGGATGGAAGGCTGAGTCAACCTTGAGCCTGGTGAGATTCGAACTTGCAGTAATTGCAGGCAGCTGAATGTTAATAACAGACTATTAGTCTGCTGCGCCACCAGGGCTCTTTTTGTGATGAGAAGAAGCTATGAGGATACACATATTGACTGATAGCTTCATGCTGCTGTTTTAATGACTGGACACCTCTCTTTTTTCCATGTCCCCAATGGGCAGTTCTCCCTTTCTAAATCTACTTCGGAGGACTTTTCGCAATTCACTTACAGCAATGGGAGGAATGTGGTTTTAAGCTGCCTGCTTTGCGGCGTTGGAAAGTGGGCAATTGAGGTCAACAGAATTAAAGTGGAGTGCTGTTCAGGTCGCCAATTTGTCCCAACCTGGGACTTTCTCATTTTATGAGCAAACTGAGCAGTGGTACAATCCAAATTTTTTTACTACTGGTTCTGTGAGTGTGGCTTGGTGGGCGTGGTGTGGCTTGGTGGACGTGGCTTGGTGGGCATGGCAAGGGAAGGATACTGCAAAATCTCCATTCCCTGCCTACTCCTGGGGGAAGGATATTGCAAAATCTCCATTCCCACCCCTCTCTGGGGGCCAGCCAGAGGTGGCATTTGCTGGTTCTCCGAACTACTCAAAATTTCCTCTACCGGTTCGTTAGAACCGGTCAGAACCTGCTGGATTTCACCTCTGAAATTACCGGAGTCCAGAGGGCCTCCAGAGCCTGCGGAGGCTGTTTTTGCCCTCCCAGAGGGTCGAAGAAAGCCTCCGAAGCCCGGCGAGTGCATAAACGCCCCATCCCGGTTGTGGTGCAGGGGGCCGACTAGGTCACACCCACCATGGCCATGGCCACGCCCACCCAGCAACCGGGCAAAAATTGCTAAAATTTTTGAAGTATGTAGATCACGGTGTCTTCAAAATCTTAAGTCTGTCCCTGGAACTGTTCCAAAGGTTGCTGATGAACATGTTCAGAGGGTCAAAAAACAAAAATGTATAGGATAAATGCATAGGGGAAAAAACCATGTTTGGTGGGAGAAAAATCTGCCTTTTATGAAGTGCAGGATCCTTTGCGGCCAACCTCATTCTTGGTTATCTCAAGGGCACAACGATGCCTTTTTTTATCGATGACTATAACACAACTGCCTTGCCGTTTCTTTCTTTCAGAAGGTCGAGGTGTTTTCTTCCTCCCTCAGTCTCGCTTGAGGCTCTAGGGTTCCCCAGTGGCTCTCATCCAGATACCTACCAAGCCTAGACCTACTTAGCTTCCAACCCTATTCAGATCTGCCAGATGCTGCCACCAAATGAGATAGATTGAATTTAATATTTAATTTTAAATGAAAAAAAACAAAACAAACAAAACACCCACCATCCAGAATCAAATTTAGTTTTCATTCTGGCCTACATTCACTATCTGGAGAAGTCGCCTCAAGCGTTCTTCTCAACTGCCAGATGTTAACAATGCTTGAAAATGCGTATTTTTAAAAAAACAAAAACAAAATAAAACAAAATGCGATATATCCCGGAACAGTTGACCATTGAGATTGTTGGTTTGCAGTTTCTCGAGGCTGGACAATCTCCATGGTTTTTCTGAATCATTGCAGAAGGTTGGACTAAGTCAAGGGTCAGCAACCTGCGGCTCCGGAGCTGCATGCGGCCCTTTGGGCCCTCTGCTGTGTTTCCCTGTCAGGTGATCCCACCACTGGCTGGCCCCACCCCTCGCCCTCCCCTCCCAGTCATTCCTTGCCTGGCCTGAGAAGGTAAGGGCGATGGTGGGGGATGGAGAAGCGGCCAGGGAAGAGATGGAGATACAGAGAGAGGGGGAGAGAGAGATACAGAGAGAGAGGGAGTGGGGGGAGAGAGGGGAGAGAGAGAAAGATGTCAAAAGGATTTTGTGATTCCTGGTGTTTTTTAACAACCAGTTCTCTGCCCTAATGACCGGCTGGGTAGGCGTGGCTAGGGGGGGTCATGTGACAGGTGGAAGTGAGTGACATCGAGTTGGCCATGCCCACCCAGGTTTTGTGGCTCCTGGTGTTTTCTTTTCTGTGAGAAACGGGTCCAAATGGCTCTTTTAGTATTTAAGGTTGCAGACCCCTGGACTAAGTGATCCTGTTGGTACCTGTTCTGTCCCTGTCTCACACACGCACACAAACAGACAGCCGGGGGTTAAATAAACTGGCAGACAACCAATTCTTCCAATAAGAAGCTTGGCAGCAACCCAGTAGCTGCTTGCCAAGAACTTTACTCACAAACAAAATACACACAGTCAAGAATTGTCCAGTTCGTAAAATAAATCCAAGGCCGATAATGTTGTCTCCAAAGATGCAATGTGACTTGATAGTAGTTAGTTTTGTCCGTCACAGTCTGAATGGCCACCTCACCCCCTTTTATACCCTGTGGGGTGTGGTCCAGTGACTCAGCTTAATCTCTGGCATGCCTTTTCTTCTGTTGTGCGTGCTTATCTCTGCGACGCTGCCGAGGATCCAGCCAAGACTCATTTCCCTCATCACTGTCCACCTGTGGCTGTGTGGACGTGCTTGGCCCTGGCCCTATCTCTTGCCCTTCGGCGGACACCGAAGGCATTGCCAGAGAGGAGGGTCCTGGAGAGGGAGGCCTTGCCAACTCCTCTCCTTCACTCTCGGAGTCCTTTCCTGCCGATGACACAGGCTCAGGTAACGGAGCCACAACAGTACCTTCCAACCCTACAACCACCTGCCAAGTTGGAGAGACCTTGTTTTAGATCTTCATCTACACGTGGTTCATGTGAAAAATTATTTCTCTAGAGACGGCCATTTCGTCTCCAATTTCGTGATGACGATTAGCTAATGCAGGCGATGAACGCAAGGGCAATGAGGAAAAACAAGGCAGACGTGAGGCTAAATTTGCCCGACAGGCTTCCGCAAATAAATATACCGTATTTTTTGGACTATAAGACGCACTGGAGTATAAGACGCACCTTAGGTTTTGGGGAGAAAAATAAGAAAAAAGCTGATTGGTGGGTGGATCAGCCTCCCGGAATACCTCCAATCAGCTGTTCCCAGAGGTGAATTTTAGCAACAGGTTGGTTGGTTGTGAGCTCTGCGCCTTGCTTTTTTTTCAGCCTCTGAAACCTCCCTTTCAGAGACTTTTTTCAGCTTCTGAAACTTCCATTTCAGAGGCTTTTTTTTCCAACCAGTCCGAACCGAGGGCAACCCACCACTGGTTGGAATGGAATAATGAAAGAAAGGATGCAGAAGGAGGGACAAAATGAAGTGTCAATGACAAACATTAAAAAGTTTTTTAAATGATTTTAAGTCCTTAAATGGAATGCTTGAATTGTTCTGGGGCGAGTTGGCCATGGCAAATTGTCCCATTCTGCATTCTGACCGCCAATTCCAGACACTCCTTGCATTTCTCAAATCTCCCTCGAAGGCAGAAACCCAAATGTTGAGCCCCCAAGTCCTTCTGAAGAGGGCCCAAAAGATCTCTGTGGCCTTCGACCATGTTCAGCACCTGTGCACTAATTGGTGACTAGTCTACCTGTAGCTTTTGGAGTAACTGGTTGAGTTTTTTTTTTTTTAATTTGATTTATATGCCGCCCTTCTCCGGAGACTCAGGGCGGCTTACAATGCGTTAAGCAACAGCCTTCATACTTTTGTATATTTATACAAAGTCAGATTATTGCCCCCACAATCTGGGTCCTCAATTTACCCACCTTAGAAAGGATGGAAGGCTGAGTCAACCTTGAGCCTGGTGAGAATTGAACTCGCAGTAATTGCAGGCAGCTGGATGTTAAATGCTGCCTTAGGAGGCATTAGCCTCCTACGCCACTCAGGCTCCTTCATGCACTGAAAGCCTAAACCACATTTCCAAGGCCCAGTTGGTCAATTTATACAACTAAGTTGAGCTAAACCAAACCAGTTGTGGTCTTAAAGGTAAAGGGTAAAGGTTCCCTTCGCACATACGTGCTAGTCGTTCCCGACTTTAAGGGGCGATGCTCATCTCTGTTTCAAAGCCGAAGAGCCAGCGCTGTCCAAAGACGTCTCCATGGTCATGTGGCTGGCATGACTCAATGCCAAAGGCGCATGGAACGCTGTTCCCTTCCCACCAAAGATGGTCCCTATTTTTCTTCTTGCATTTGTTTTACGTGCTTTCGAACTACTAGGTTGGCAGAAGCTGGGACAAGTAACGGGAGCTCACCCCGTTACGCGGCACTAGGGATTCGAACCGCTGAACTGCCGACCTTTCGATCGACAAGCTCAGCGTCTTAGCCACTGAGACTCAGCCTGCAGGATAAAAAAACGGCAGCACATTTTTCATTTCCTGATGTGCTGGAGCGTGTGTTCCATCTTTCCTATGCAACCTATCTGAAGCTGGTTGAGATGATCAGCATTGCTCTCCAATACCTCCCGGAGATGCTGGAATAGAGCAAAGTTAATTGTACCTTGAAAAATTGCCAAGAACAATGAGGTAAATCCATGAATTTTAGCATGTGGGAAGTTTGACAGGTGGCTTCAGCACAAATGATATGATTCATAGAACAGGAAAGGACCAGAGGATTATTGAGTCCGATCTCCTGCCACATGCAGGAAAACCAATTAAACCACCCATGAAGGATTCATCTCCAATGTTTTCTTTAAAAAAACCCTCCAGAGATGGAGAACCCAAAACCTTTTGGGTAGATCGTTTCTACTGTTGTATGGAGCTTACTGGGAGAATTAGGAAAACTATTTTTTCCCTCTTATATGTAATTTAAAAAATGGCAGCTGCACGTTGCCCTTGATTTACAACTACGAAGGGACCCCAAATTTCCATTGCTAAGCGAGACAGTTGTTAAGTGAGTTTTGCCCCATTCCTGGCACAGTTTTTAAGTGAACTCCTGCAGTTGCTAAGTTAGTAAAGGTAAAGTTGACTCAGCCTTCCATCCTTCCGAGGTTGGTAAAATGAGAAGCCAGATTGTTGGGGGCAAGAGGCTGACTCTGTAAACTGCTTAGAGTGGGCTGTAAAAGCACTGTGAAGCGGTATATAAGTCTAAGTGCTTTTGCTATTGCCCTTCCTTCCTTCCTTCCTTCCTTCCTTCCTTCCTTCCTTCCTTCCTTCCTTCCTTCCTTCCTTCCTTCCTTCCTTCCTTCCTCCCTCCCTCCCTCCCTCCCTCCCTCCCTCCCTCCCTCCCTCCCTTCCTTCCTTCCTTCCTTCCTTCCTTCCTTCCTTCCTTGTGCAATGGTTAGAATGCAGTATTGCAGGCTAATTCTGCCCGTTGTCTGGAGTTCGATCCTGACCGGCTCAAGGTTGACTCAGCCTTCCATCCTTCTGAGGTCTATAAAATGAGGACCCAGATGGTTGGGGGCAACAGGCTAACACTGTAAACCACTTTGAGAGGGCTGCAAAGCACTGTGAAGCAGTATATAAGTCTAAGCGCAATTGCTTATTAACACAGTTGTTCAGATTTGCTTCAGGACCCTATGAGTCATTTAAAAACTTCAGTGATTCACTTAACAACATTTTTTTATTATTATTATTTATATGCCGCCCTTCTCCGGAGACTCAGGGTGGCTTACAATGCGTTAAGCAATAGCCTTCATATTTTTGTATATTTTATACAAAGTCAGCTTATTGCCCCCACAAACCAGGTCCTCATTTTACCTACCTTAGAAAGGATGGAAGGCTGAGTCAACCTTGAGCCTGGTGTGAATTGAACTCGCAGTAATTGCAGGCAGCTGGAAGCTAAATACGACCTTTAACAGTAGCATTAGTCTGCTGCGCCACTCAAGCTCCTCAATGGCCAAAATATTATAAAATTGGGACACTGAACAACTGTCCTGCTTAGCGAAAGAAAGTTTGGGCTTAATTGTTGGTTGCAAATCAAGGACTATTTATCCCGAATGTTCCTATCTCATCCTTCTGCCTGATAACAGGCTTCCAAAGCAGCTGGGGGAGAAATGAAAAAAAACCAGGACTGACCTACAACAAAATGTCCTGCATCCTTTCTAATAACGCTGTTCGACTTGGCTGACATGCAAGTCCCTTTAAGCAAGGCACCTTGTTCATTTTTCTCCCCCTTCACCTCACTCCGCTTCCCCATTTCTCTTTTCCACCTGTCTTTCCCCATTAGAACTGCCTACCTGATCCCCCATGGCTGTAGGTTGCTTCTCAAAAGACTTTGGTTTGACCTTAGAAACCTCCCAAAGTTGACTCCAAAGGATAACTTCGCTAGTCACGTGGACTCCTTCACAGATCACTGCCTTGTCGTGCTGAAGGAGCCTCTGTGCAGCCCGGAGAAGCTACGAGGCTGAGCCGTGCAGGGCCACCCCAAACAGACAGGTTACAGGTAGCCAGGGATGGTGGCTGCTGCGGGTTCGGGAGAACCTGGTGGCACAGCAAACTAACGCACTGTTATTAACACCAGCTGTCTGCAGTTACTGTAAATTTGAATCTCACCAGGCTCAAGGTTGACTCAGCCTTCCATCCTTTCAAAGGTAGGTGAAATGAGGACCCGGATTGTGGGGGCAATAAGCTGACTTTGTATAAATATACAAAAGTATGAAGGCTATTGCTTAACGCCTTGTAAGCCGCCCTGAGTCTCCGGAGAAGGGCGGCATATAAATCAAATCAAAAAAAAAAAAAAAAACAACCTCTAGCTAAGATTCTGTGCAGTTTGGAGAACCCCCAAATCCCATTCCTGGCTGGCTCCTCCCACCCCGCCCCTCCCCTCCCAGGAGTCCCCACACGGCCCGTTTTGGATGCAGGTAAGTTCAAGGTGCACGCGGAGGTTTGGGGAGGGTGAAAAACAGGCCTACTGGAAATTCAGGAAGACCGGCAATGGGCCCATTTCTGGCCTCCAGAGGGCCTCCAGAGCCTGGGGAGGCTGTTTTCACCCTCCCAGAAGCTCGAGAAAAGCCTCCGGAGCCTGGGGAGGGCAAAAACACTGTCCCCCCAGCATGGTGCAGGAGGCCAACCAGGCCACGCCTACCATGGCCACGCCCACCCAGCAACCAGGCAGAGAACCCCTTGCTAAAATTTTTGAAGCCCACCCCTGCAAGTAGCCCTCAACCTGTGACCGCAACTGAGCCCCAAATGCCTGTGGCTGAGTGAGATATTTGTTAGGCAAGCTTTGCTCCATGTGGACGACTTTTCTTGCCCGGCTGTTAAGTGAATCGTTGTGGTTGTCGAATTAGGCACACGGTTGTTAAGCGAATCCGGCTTCCCCGTGGACTTTGGCTCGTCAGAAGGTCACAAAAGAGGATCACATGACCCCGGGACACAGCAACTGTCATAAATATGAGGCATTCAAGAGGGGTTGGATTTTGCCCTCTTCCGCCCACATAAAGATTCCAGACTAGATCCCCGTTTGATTCCTCCTCTTGGCTCAGCCGATCTTTCTCCGATAAGCACCAAGGCTGTTGAAGGAAAGCCCGACTCCTTTGCCAGCAATTCATTAGAGGCTATTTAGTTCCACGCAAAGTGGAAGCGAGTGCAACCCCTCTCTATAAATTTACTCATGGCTCCTCTGGGGTTGGAACCCCCTATATTTAAGAACTCCTGGACTACACCTTTAACACCTAGTGTCTGCAACTCTAGAAAGAGGCCACAAGCTTCCTTTAGAAGGTGATTATTTATCTCCTTGATTTCCTTCGTGATTTACTCAGCCTCATTAATCTCCCCATGTTGTTGATTAATTAGTCCCCGAGTTTGTATTTAAACACTTTCTGCAAGCTCTGTAATGTAAAATATAATTAATTTACATTTCATAAGACGTGGATGCTGGGGATTTTGCCGAGATATGACGAGCTGGGTCAGGCAAAGGAATATTACTGTTCTCCTGAACAGCAGGGTGTGTATGGCATTGGATTGTGGGTGTGGATCTGTGACAAGATCTCGGTAGCATTCGGCATATGGGTAGCTGAACAAGTACATTTGGTTCAGTGACTGCGCTCGGAGAGACAAAGTCCAGATGATTGTTTCTGCTCTACGCCGAGGTGCCCAACATCTGTTGATCGAAGCAACGTGTTCATGTATCGCTTTGGAACAGACTATCAACCTAAAGGACGAGACCGATCAATATATCAATATAATTCCACCAGGGCAAAACTTAATTCCATGGTTGTTGTTTTTTTTGTTTTTTGTAAAAGGATTTGCCTTAATGTAATTAATGTGTTGCTGTGTAGGTGGCTGTATTATGATTTGGGAGTTATTTTTTTCCCCCCATTTTTTTTTTTCTTTTTGTGTTCTACCTTCTGCGACTTCCATCGTCTGTGTTCTGTTTTGGTTGTTTTTGCTGGGAACTCGTCTTGCGTGCCAAAGCAACCTGCGTGGATGTTTTTCATGAAGTCTCCCGAAGTCAAACGTTTTGGCTAGGAGCAACGTAAACGTATTTTATTCATCTACGGTTTTTCCCCCCCCCTTTGTAAGCCTCATAAAAGAGCCATGTTTGTTATTAAAAACATGTTATTAAAAGCTTCTTTTTCTTCCAGAGACCTGATGCCAGACAGATTTGTCGCCTATTGTCTTCCGAATCTGGGCATCATGTTAGGGGAGCAGAGGGGAAGTAGTGTAGAAGACTATACTTGGTAGTACAGCCTTGGTAGTACAGTGGTCTAAAGCACCCAGTTATTAAGACCAGCTGCCTGCAATTACTGCAGGTTCGAATCTCGGCAGGCTCAAGGTTGACTCAGCCTTCCATCCTTTCTAAGGTAGGTAAATTGAGGACCCAGTTGTGGGGGCAATAAGCTGACTTTGTATAAATATACAAAAGAATGAAGGCTATTGCTTAGCGCATTGTAAGCCTCCCTGAGTCTCCGGAGAAGGGCGGCATATAAATCAAATTAAAAAAAAAGAAAGACTCTCTTGGGGTGGGGGAGAAATGTGCCCCACAGATTTTCTCCTAATATAGGGAGTCCTCCACTTAAAACCATCTTTTTAACAGCTGTTTGAAATCATAATGGCACTGAAAAAGATATTTGCAAAAATGCAGAAAAGTATACAATATGTCATATTATACCTACTAACTGCAAGTAGAATTGTGATAGCACAAAATCGGAAACAACCAGACACGTCTCCAGATCAAATCAAAATTTAAAAAAAATATACAAGTGTGCAGAGATGGACAGATTATCTATGGTAATGAAGGAGAGGGAGGACACCGAGTACTATTTAATATGGAATAAATGGTATTCCTGGCTGGAGAGTAAATATGAAATTTAAGGGATGTTTTTGTTATGAGATCGAATTGTAAATAGAAATCAAGATAATTTAAATAAAGATGTAAGTTTAAGACAGAGATATTTAGAAGTAGAATTTGTGTAAAGAGGTTAAATAGGTTAGAGATACCGATGCAGAAAAGTTGCCATTAGTATTGATATTTGTTTGGTTTTGGTTGTTTATATTTTTTGTTTTGTGTGTGTGCGTGTGTGTGTTTTTTTTTCTTGCTTTTTTTTGTGTATTATTTCATTTTCATTTTATTTGATTTATATACCGCCCTACTCCCGAAGGACTCAGGGAGGTGAACAGGCACAAGATAAAACACATAGAATACAAAAATGTAAGAGCAGAAGTAAAATCGGATTAAATCAATTTAGCCCAAGACAAATTTAAAACCCCAGGTTAAGAACAAATTAAAATTTACATTAAAAAGAGAATGGGAGAGGTTAGGCCAGACCAGCCTGGTGAAATAATAAGGTCTTGAGAGCGCGGCGGAAGGTGCGTAGATCTGGGATCCTCCGTATCTCCGGAGGGAGCTCGTTCCAGATAGTAGGTGCCCCCACAAAGAAGGCTCTCCCCCTGGGGGCCGCCAGCCAACATTGTTTGGCCGACGGCACCCGGAGTCCCTCTCTGTGAGAGCGTACCGGCCGGTGGGAGGCCGTTTGCGTCAGCAGGCGGTCCCGTAAATAACCAGGCCCTAAGCCTGGTATGTTTCTTTTTGTACTGTGTATTTTAATCTTTGGAAATTTAATAAATATTATTTTTTAAAAAAGAAAAAAGATATTTGCAATTATAACTGTTGCAGCATTCCCGTGGTTATGTGATTCAGAAACTGGTCAGATATGGATTAACACGTCACATTAATGACGTCACCCATAACCCAGGGGGGTCAACCCAGCCCATTGGAGGTGATTCAACTAATTGCAGCTTAGCAGCTTGTACCAACTCAGCCAAGTCCGCCTTTTGGAGAACGGGGGAGTAAAAAGGTTGTTTAGGCAACATGTATGTGGACAACATGCGAAGATGAAAAAATTAAAAGCCTGATGGCAAAACATGCATTGATTCTTCAGTGCTCCTTCCACTGGAATTCAGAAGGATCCGAGCGGGTTGTGGACAGTTAAGAAGAGAAATGAGAAAGGAATGCTATACAGGTCGTCTTTCATTATATAACTGCAATTGGGACCAGGATTTTCGTTGCTAAGGAAGGCAGTTGTTAAATGACTTGTGCCCGATTTTATGGTCTTTTTTCAGTGGTGGGATTCAGCCGGTTCACACTGGTTTAGGCGAACCGTTTGTTTTTTTTTTTTTTTTTTTTTTTTTATTGCAAAAGTTTTACAATTACATTTTCACCCCTTTTTTTTTTTTTTTTTTTTTTTTTTTTTCACCCCCCCACCTCCCTCCCCAAACTTCCCATCCTCCCTAACCCTCCCTAACCCTCCCCCCCCCAGACTTCCCTATTATGTACTCATAACTAATAACACTGATATGTATACCTGAACTCATCCCTCCCCCTACATAATTTTCCCTCTTTGTCTCTTTATATTAAAATATTTCTAATACATTGTTTTCAAATAAAAGCTATTTGATACTTTCTAATTTGGTATTTGTTCTGAACATATTCTATCCACCTTTTCCATTCCCATTCATAAGTCTCTTGTGAACAATCTTTTAAATATGCTGAAATCTTCGCCATCTCTGCAAAACTGGCCATCTTCGAAGTCCATTCCTCGATAGTAGGCAAAGCTTCATTCTTCCAATATTTACCTATCAACAATCTTGCTGCTGTTATCATATACAATATTAATTTTGTTTCATCCCGTGTAAAACCCTTAACTATGCCCAATAAAAACAATTGTGGAGAAAATTGAATTTTTTTCTTCAAAACATTCTGCATGACCCACCATATTTTTATCCAAAAAGCCTTAACTTTCCTACAGGTCCACCAAACATGATAATACGTAGCATCCAAACATTCACATCTCCAACATTTTGGCTGAACATTAGGGTACATACATGACAACTTTTTAGGATCTAGATGCCATCTATAAAACATTTTATAGAAATTTTCCCTCAAATTCTGCGACTGTGTAAATTTAACATTCTGAACCCAAATTTTTTCCCATGTTTCCAACATCACTGGTTCTTCAAAATTTTGTGCCCACTTAATCATACAATCTTTAACTAATTCCGTTTCTGAATCCCTTTCTAGCAAAACATTGTAAAGCCTTTTAATATGCATTGGACCTTTCTCTCTTATATGTCTAACCAATTCTTCCTCATGCAACATAATACCAGTTTTTTGGTCCTCTTTCCATCTCAGTTGTAATTGATTATATTGTAACCAGGTTAAATTAATCCCTTCGTCCAACAGTGTCTGCAATGTCTTCAACTGCCATCTGCCCGCATCTGTAAAAAGAACCTCTTTGTATAAAAACCCCCCGAGTGACATTATATTTGTATTCCACAAGGTATGACCAAGATCCAGCCATAGCGGTATTTTATAATCCCATTTGAGTCGGTGCTTCTTCCAAACTCTCATCAAAGAATCTCTAAGTATATGACTTTTAAATACTTTATCAACTTTGTCATCATAAAATAGGTAAGCATGCCATCCAAATTCAAGATCAAAACTTTCTGCATTCAATATTCCAGCCTTTTTACTTCCAAACCAATCACTTGTTAAAGTTAAAGCTGCTGCATCATAATATAACTGTAGGTTTGGAAGTTTAAGGCCTCCTCTTTCTGGAACATCTTGCATAATTTTCAATTTCACTCTCGGCTTTTTCTCGTTCCAGACAAACTTATTAAGTCCAGTTTGCCAAACTTTCAGTTGTTTATCACTTTTAAGCACCGGAATCATTTGAAACAAAAACAGAAATCTTGGCAAAATGTTCATCTTAACTGCTGCTATTCTTCCAAGTAAAGACAGTTGCAGCTTTTTCCAAGTCTCCATGTCTTTCTGAGCCTCTCGCCACAACACCTCATAGTTATTTTGAAACAATTTCATGTTTGATTCTGCAACCTGAACTCCAAGATATTTTACCTTAGGTACAATTTCAAAACCTGCCCTCCTTTCAAACTCATATTTACGATCTTGTGTCATATTTTTGACTATCATTTTAGTCTTTTTTGAGTTCACTCTGAAACCTGAAACTCTACCATAGTCTTGTATAATGTCGTTCATCAAGATTATTGATTCCATTGGTTGTGATAGGGTAACCACCAGATCATCTGCAAATGCCTTTACTCTATAATCCTCTTGCCTTATCATTATGCCTTTCAAAATTTTTGAGTCCCGTATTGTATTTAGCAAGACTTCCAATGTTAAAATAAATAAAAGTGGGGACAACGGACATCCCTGTCTTGTTCCTTTTTCAATTTTAAACTCTGTCGTCAAACTTCCATTAATAATAATCTGTGCTTTTTGCTCTTGATAAATTGCTGAGATTGCCTGTGTAAACTGGTCCCCAAAGCCCATCTTTTTTAAAGTCTTTAGTAGAAAATTCCAATCCACTCTATCAAAGGCCTTCTCCGCATCCAAAAAGACCAGCACTGCAGAAATCTGTTTATTCTTATCAAGATATTCCAATAAGTCTATTACTTGCCTTACATTGTCCTTCATGTATCTACCCTCAATAAATCCCGCTTGGTCCTCATGAATCACCTTTTGGATTACTGGCATCAACCTGTTGGCTAATACCTTCGCGTAAATTTTATAGTCTGTATTCAAAAGAGATATTGGTCTGTAGTTCTCTGGTTTTTTAGGACCAACTTGTTCTTTTGGTATCAAAGATATATAAGCAGTTGTCCAGGATGGGGGTATTTTACCCCCTTGTTGAATATTGCAAAATAAATCTCTAAGTTGTCCCACCATTTCAGCTTGTAAAGTTTTATAGTACACTGCAGTCAAACCATCCGTGCCAGGAGCTTTGGCTGTTTTTAGCTGTTTAATTGCTGCTGTTATCTCCTCCTCTGTTATAGGATAATTCATTCTTTCCTTTTGTTGATCAGTAATTTTTGTAACTCTCTTATCCTTTAAATATTTTTCTATAAGTCCATTCTGCACCTCATCTTTGGCATATAGTTTAGTGTAATAATCCACAAAAGCTTCTTTAATTAGTTTTTGTTGAAAGATTTCTTTCCCTCCAATATCAATACTATCAATAGTCCGTATACTTTGTTTTTTCCTCAATGTGTAAGCCAACCATCTGCCCGGTTTATTAGCATTGCAAAATGTATTATGCTTCGCGTATTGTAAACTTGTTGCAACTTGTTCCGCCATAAGCATTTGGAATTGATCTTTCAAAAGTTTTATAGCACTTCGTATTCTTTCATCTGTTGGGTTTTTAATAAGTAACTGTTCTTTATTCTTTATTTCCATTTCCAACTCAGATCTTTTCTTTTGTCGGAACAGTCTATGTTTAGAATTCATGTAGATAAGTACCCCTCTCATATAAGCTTTACTTGCATCCCAAACAATTTCAACTGGGGTACCTTTATTCAAATTTATTTCAAAAAATTCTTTCAAATGCTTTTTAAGTTCTATTATATTTTTTTCATATCTAAACAGGTTCTCATTTAATCTCCAAGAACGTCTCTCAACCTTATCCATCTCGATTTCTATCCATACAGGACTATGATCAGTCAAAATTCTTGGAAAAATCTTTGTTCTTTTTGTCTTAACAAGTAGATCATTTGACAACAAGATAAAATCAATCCTAGAAAAAGATCTATGTCTATCAGAAAAAAAAGTATAATCCAATTCATTTGGGTTATGTATTCTCCAAACATCTTTTAGTTCCATATCTTCTTTCATATCAAAAAAGGTCTGTGGTAATCTAATTCTAGACTTTGCCAAGCTCTTTTTATCTAATTTAGAATCAATTACTCCATTCCAATCTCCCATAATTAAAATAGATCTGTAGTCCCATTGCAATATTTTAGTATGTAACATCTTGTAAAAATAATCCTGTTGTTGGTTGGGAGCATAAATTCCAATCAAAAGAATTTGTCCATTTGCTGTAAACAATTCAATTGCTACAAATCTACCATCTTGATCTACTTCTATAACTTTTGCTGTTAATTTTTTATTTACATAAATAACCACACCATTCTTTTTCTGCGAAGTTGAAGATATATAATGTGCTCCTAGTTTTGAGTTTATCAAATATTTTTGATCTTGAGTTGTAATGTGCGTTTCTTGTAAACATATTATATCATTATTAAATTGTTTCAAATATGTAAATAATTTTTTCCTTTTCTGTGCTGAATTCAACCCATTGACATTCCAAGATAAACACTTAAAGGTCATTGACCTCTTCATGGAGCGCGGAGCAATATGCTTGAAGTTCATCCACAAGCTTCGATCTCGCTCCTCCCATAGCGCCAATCTCTTGTGCAGTGCTCTTAACTGCCTTCTTGTCTTGTCTTTCCTGTTGTTGTTGTTGCTTCTGTTTAAGTAGCTTGGATTGAGCTCTAGTTATACGTTGATCTTTAACTTCAGTCAACTGAATCAAATCCAAAATTGGAGAAGAATCCAGCGATGGCTCACTCAGAATACCTCCTTCTGCACCTTGCACGTTTTCTAATTCCTGCTTAGACTGTTCTTTCAATTGCCTCTCTTCACTCTCCTTAATCTCCAGAACTGTAGATGTACGTGGAGATGGTGTTCTTTCCATAAGAATAGTACTGTAAAAGTGTTGCGCCTTCTCCACGGTATTCAACCGATATCCTTCTCCCTTATATCTGAAAATTACCCCAGCTGGTGCATCCCACCGGAAGGGTATCTGTAAATTTTTCAATTCCTTAACAAGAAAACCAAATTCTTTTCTAGCTTTCAGCATTTTAGGAGGTAACTCTTTAAAAATTACAAGCCGTGAGCCCCCCACTTGTATAGAGGTGTGGAAAGATTTTTGCAGGATATCATTTCTAATTTCTCTCTCAGTAAAGTATATGACCACATCTCTGGGTAATTGTCTTTGCCTGGCCACCCAAGAGTTCACTCTGTAAATTTTATCTATTTTATGAAATACCAAATCAGGATTAACTTGTAGAATCTTAGCCAGGGCTTCAGAGCAAACTTGTCTCAAGTCCTGTCTTTCCTCCTCTCGAATTCCCCGAAGCCGTATGGCAAATTCCATCGCCCGGAATTGTATCATAACAATCTCATCTTCAATTCTCTGCATTTTATTGTCAACTTCATCAATTTTATAATCATTGTCTTTCATCCTAACATTAACTTCTGATTTAAATTCTTCAACTTTAAAATCAACTTTCCCAATAAAATCTGCCAGGCCAGACGCCACTTCTGATATTTTTTTGGTCACCATAATTTGATTCTGTTTCACCATGTCTTTAATTTCATTAATTTCCTGCAAAAATTCCTGATGTGATTTTTGAAGTTCCTGTTGTGATTCTTGAAATTTATCATCCAAAGTTTTAGAAATAAATTCTTTTAAATCTGCCACATCAAATTCTTTTTTCTGAGTTTGTAGCTGTTGAGCAGGGGGAGGTTGCGTTTGCTGTTTGTGTGTGGGGGATCCCCCCCCTAATGCCTTCCCTTCCTGCTTCTTTGAAGCCATCCTGGCTCGTGATCTAGTTTTTCTAAAGAGGGAGGTTCCTTTTCCTTTCCCTCCTGCACAAAGACTTCTAAAAAAGTCCCCCAGATTTGATCAAACAAGGGTTAAAATAAAGCAAAGTCCAATATTGAAAAGGGAAAAAATTTCCGAGTTATTTCTCTTGTAACAAGCAAGGCAGCTTAGTAGCAACTTGGAAACTTTGTAGCAAAACAAAGTAACTTCACCAATCCACACTCGCTGGCTCGTTAACTCTGAAGCTAGGCGCCATGTTTTTTCAAAGCACTTTCACTCACTCGCATTTTCTCAAATTGAAAAGTCAACAAAGTGCTAATACTTGCGTTTCCAAATTTCAGGATTCAGGTAGTTTCGCTGTTTATTAAAGCTGGTTCTTTCGCTTTAAGTTTCCTGCAGCCGGCTTGTTCTGCAGAAGCAGAATCGTCCCACGCCGCCCGGAGTCTCAGCAGGTTGGAAGGGAGCCGCGCCTGTTTCCTCCCCAGAAACAATTCCCTGGGGGGTTACAGGGGCTCGACCTGTGCCCTGCTATCTCTCCTCCAATAATCCTCAGGATTTTGAAGTTTTCGAGCCGCTTCTCGATCGCGAAGCGGCTCTACAGGCGGCGGGGCTGGCGGAGCTTCAAAGAGCGCCGCCGTCGCCGAAGACAAGGAAACCGGAAGTCGCGAACCGTTTGTTAAATCCCCACTCTCCCGCTATCACAGTGTTTCCCAAACTTGGGAACTTTAAGAAGTGTGGACTTCAACTCCCAGAATTCCCCATCCAGCATGGCTGGCTGTGGGATTTTGGGAGTTGAAGTCCATACATCTTGAAGTTCCCAAGTTTGGGAAACACTGCGCTATCAAATTGGATCCTGGGCATGGTGCAGCACTGCAATGGAAAAACGGGCAACGGAGTGGCAGACGAGAAGGAAGGAAAAGGCCACTTTCCATCTTTCTTCTCCCTGCTGCTCCTCCTTCCCTCGTGCCGGCTGCTCTGTTGCCCGTTACTCCTTTGCAGTGCGGAGCCCAGGATCCACTTTGATAGCGGGGAGGTGGGTGGGTGATAGTTTAACAATTACCCAGGGTCAGGTTGGCCATTGCGGAAGGCTTATCCCACATGTGTGGCGGAGCTGGAGGATGGGGACGGGCCATGCCTCCCACGAAAGCCAACCTGACCCTGGGCAAATGGGTTGTTAAATTATTGGACCACTGCCTTTTTTGCCATAGCTGTTAAGGAAAACACTTTGGTTGTTATGTGAATCCAGCTTGCCCCTATTAACTTGAGCTGTCGGAAGCTCACTGGGAAGATCACAAATGGTAATCATGTGACTTCGTGGATGATGCAACCATTTTAAATACACGCTGGTTGTCAAGCACCCCGAATTTTGATCACATGACCCTGGGGATGTTGTTATGGTCGTAACCGCAATACAAAGCCAGCCGATTGACCTTGGGCCAGCCCTTCTTTCTCAGCCCTAGGAAAGAGACATCGGCAGACCACTTCCGAATTCTTGCCAAGAAAACCACAGGGACTCATCCAGGCAGAAAATTTCCAAAAGCTGGCTCGAAAACAATAAATCAATAAAAATACTTATAATGTGCACTGTATATAATGGCGGTGGAGGACAATCGTAAACCCTATAAATAGACACCGATCTCATGACCCTGGTATGCGTTGGGTGACCGCGCAAATTCAGGGAGGGAATGTTACCGGTTCGGGCCAGTTCGTCCGAACCGGTAGTAAAAGATGCTACTGGTTCACCGAACTGGTAGTAAAAAAAAAAGTTCCGATGATCGCGCGTCGCTCGGCTGATTGTTTGAACTTTTTTTGTTAACTTTTTAGGCATTTTTTTACTACCAGTTCAGGCGAATAGGTAGTAAAAAATGCTTTAAAAAAGTATAAAAAAAGGCTCTGACGATCACAGCTGTGTCGCGCAATTGTCAGAGTCTCTTTTTTTACTTTTTTTTAAAGCATTTTTTTACTACCTATTCGCCCAAACCGGTAGTAAAAAAAAATGCTTTTAAAAGGTTTAAAAAAAGCTCTGACGATCGTGCGGCATAGCTGTGATCGTCAGAACCTTTTAAAAAAATTTTTAAAAGCATTTTTTTTTTACTACCGGTTCGGGCGAATAGGTAGTAAAAAAAAAATGCTGTTAAAAAAAGGTTCCAACGATCGCGCGGCAGAGCTGTGATCATCAGAACCTTTTAAAAAACTTTTTAAAAGCATTTTTTACTACCTATTCGCCGGAACCGGTAGTAAAAAATGCTTTTAAAAAGTTTTTAAAAAGGTTCCCATGATCATGCGCCACAGCTGATCAACCCCCGTGCTGTTCTACTTACCTTCCTAAGCCTCCTTTTGGCCTGCAATGTGCATGTGTACATGCAAGTTGCATTTGGTGTGTACTGTGCATGTGTGCGCGCAGTGCCCATACATGGCCAGCAAACCGATAGTAAACCCATTTAGATTTTACTACTGTGCAAATTCCTAAAAATATAAATGAGCAGGACTGAATCAGTGCCAGGTTAAAATGGTCAGACGGTCGAGATGTGACTTGTAGGTCTTCTGGACACTGTAACTAAATTCTTAAAGCCAAGTTAAAACCCCTTTAATGATGTATGTCCTCGTTCAGGCCTCTAGCCTTTTAATCTGTCGACCCCAGATTTACAACCTGAATTCGATTTCAGCGGATGCAAAATAAATGGAAAGGGCTCACTGCCGAAGACGAGGAGCTTATGAATGCACAGTTTAGTTACACAACTGTTACACAATTACACATTGTAGTAATTGTGAAATATGAATGCAGTGTTTTCCTGCCCTTGCACGTGTCTTCCTACGATGCTTGGGTACCTCTTAATCCTTTTAATCCATGTTTGCTAGTTTATAATAGGATTTGCTCTGAAATGCATCATGCTGCTCATTCCATTATTATAAAAAAATTCCAGAAAGGGAGTGGAATATTATTTAATATTTATGAAATTGCTACATTGTAGAGGGGGAAGATGATGCAAAGTATAACAACCGCAAATCTCCAGGGATGGGTTGCCAAATGTTATTAATAATCACAGATTCCCACGATATTGATTTTAATGTATCGCCAAGTATGTTATTAAACATCTTTTATTTTTGAGTAAAGGCTCCCTTTGGTATAAATGGGTGTTACCTTAATCTTCTTCTCTAATACCTACATGAAAGTAACATTCATAAAAATATTGAAACGGCTGTCACAACAGATGCTGCGGATGGAAGTGAAAACGTTTCAAATTGGAAAAGGTCTGGAATTCAGAATGCGTCGATTCAGATTCCCAATCACTATTTTACATTTGAAACTTTTGATCCATTCGGAGGTGTTTTAAGGTATTTGGAAGGTCCTACTGGGCACACCAGAAAGGGACGCGGTGGCTCAGCGGCTAAGACGCTGAGCTTGTCAGTCGAAAGGTCAGCAGTTCAGCAGTTCGAATCCCGAGTGCCGCGTAACGGGGTGAGCTCCCGTTACTTGTCCCAGCTTCTGCCAACCTAGCAGTTCGAAAGCACGTTAAAAAATGCAAGTAGAAAAAATAGAGACCATCTTTGGTGGTGGGAAGGTAACAGCGTTCCGTGCGCCTTTGGCATTGAGTCATGCCGGCCACAGGACCACGGAGGACCTTGGTTAAAGTTGAGATCCAATTTAGCTGAGCCAAGATCTTTGATTGAGTTCCTCAAGGGAACTCCAAAGAAGCAATATTGTCTTATTGCTCCAAGGAAATTAAAACGAGAGCCAAAGAAAATTAAAAAGAGATATTTTTTAAAAAAGATCTTCTTTTTTGTCAAGATCGTTGGCATTGTGGCTGAGCATGTGGAATATAGGAATATTCTTTATTGGCCAAGTGTGATTGGACACACAAGGAAATTGTCTCAAATGCATAAATTCTCAGGATGCATATAAACAACAAAAGGGTTATTCCAGGGATGTCAAACTCAAAACTCGGGGGCTGGATGTGTCCCGAGGGGTGCTTAGATCTGGCCTGCGGGGCTGTCCTGGAAACAGCGAAGGACTGGGCTGTGTTGTCTCTGCCAGTGAAAACTTAGCTCGGGAGGGCAGCCCTCCCGAGCTCCGCTTTCACTGGCAGAGGGTTGCAGGAGGCCGTTGCAGCCAAAGACGGAGCTCGGGAGCCCATTTTCACTGCCATAGCACTCGGGCTGCCACAGGTGCCCCCACAGGCCGGAGTATTTACGAGACCACCTTCTGTCACCAATAGCCTCCCACCGGCCAGTACGCTCGCACAGAGAGGGCCTCCTCAGGGTGCCGTCTGCCAGACAATGTCGGCTAGCGACCCCCAGGGGGGGAGCCTTCTCTGTGGCGGCGCCCGCCCTCTGGAACATCCTCCCCCCAGAAATACGTACAATACCAGACCTCTGGACTTTTCGTTGGGCCCTGAAAACTTATTTATTTCACCTAGCTGGGCTGGCTTGATCCCACAGTTTTTGGTTAAATTTAATTGATTTTAATTGGGTTGTTTTAAATTGTGGCCAAAAATATTTAATTATTTTTAAACTGTTTTTAAATTTTGTATGTTCTGTTTTATTCTGGCTGTTCACCGCCCTGAGTCCTGCTGGAGAAGGGCGGTATACAAATTAAAACAAACAAATAAATAAATAAATAAACATGAGTGACTTCGAGCTGGCCATGCCCACCCCAGCTTTCCAAGGTCAAACACAACCCTGAATGAAATCGAGTTTGATACCCCTGGGTCAGTGGTGAAATCCAATTTTTTTTTTTACTACCGGTTCTGTGGGCGTGGCTTGGTGGGCATGGTGTGGCTTGGTGGGTGTGGCTTGCTGGGCATGGTAGGGGAAGGATACTGCAAAATCTTCATTCCCACCCCACTCCAGGGGAAGGATACTGCAAAATCCCCATTCCCTCCCAACTCCTGGGGGAAGGATACTGCAAAATCTGCATTCCCACCCCACTCCTGGGGGAAGGATATTGCAAAATCCCCATTCCCACCCCACTCCAAGGGAAGGATATGCAAAATCTCCATTCCCACCGCACTCCTGGAGGAAGGATATTGCAAAATCTCCATTCCCACCGCACTCCTGGGGGAAGGATACTGCAAAATCTCCATTTCCACCCCACTCCTGGGGGAAGGATATTGCAAAATCTCCATTCCCACCGCACTCCTGGGGGAAGGATACTGCAAAATCTCCATTCCCACCCCACTCCTGGGGGAAGGATATTGCAAAATCTCCATTTCCACCCCACTCCAGGGGAAGGATACTGCAAAATCTCCATTCCCACACCACTCTGGGACCAGCCAAAGGTGGTATTTGCCGGTTCTCGGAACTACTCAAAATTTCCGCTACTGGTTCTCCAGAACCTGTCAGAACCAGCTGGATTTCATCCCAGCCTTGGGTTATTCATAGATCATAAATCATAAGATCCAAACAACAAGTGATAAGACATAAGATACTAATAGGAGAAGGTAGTAAGAAAGATGAAAGAAAATTGAAAAGGATAATAGCAATACATCGGTAAATATCTGTAAAAGTGCTGTGAAAGTTAGGTGTTTAGTAGAGTGATAGCATGGGGAAAAAACCCTTATCTTTATGTCTAGTTGTTTTGACATGTAATGCACTATAGAGACAACCAGAGGGAAGGAGTTGAAACAGTTTATGTCAGGATGTGAGGGGTCTGTAGATGATTTCCCAGCCCTCTTTTTGGCTCGTGCAGTATACAGGTCCTAGATGGAAGGTTGGTTGCAATTGTTTTTTTTTTTTTTTTTTGCAGTCCTAAATATCTGTTAAGGACGCGTTGGCTCAGTGGCTAAGACGCTGAGCTTGTCGATCGAAAGGTCGGCAGTTCAGCGGTTCGAATCCCTAGTGCCGCGTAACGGGGTGAGCTGCTCCTGTGACTTGTCCCAGCTTCTGCCAACTTAGCAGTTCGAAAGCACGTAAAAAAAAAAAAAATGCAAGTAGAAAAATAGGGACCACCTTTGGTGGGAAGGGAACAGCGTTCCGTGTGCCTTTGGCATTTAGTCATGCCGGCCACAGGACCACGGAGACGTCTTCGGACAGCGCTGGTTCTTCGGCTTTGAAATGGAGATGAGCACCGCCCCCTAGAGTCAGGAACGACTGGCACATATGTGCGAGGGGAACCTTACCTTTAAGTATCTGTTGACGTTTGTGTCTGTCCTGTCCTGGTTGTTGTGCCAAACTAGACAGCTATAGAGGTACAAGGGACAGACTTAATAATTCCTCTGTAGAACGATATCAGCAGCTCCTTGGGCTTAGTACAGGGGTCAGCAACCTTAAACATTCAAAGAGCCACAAAGGTCCTAACCGGAAGCCCCCCATTCAATTCTGGAGCCAACCGGAAGTCCAGTTACCCCATCATAGAGTCTCCTCCTAGCGCGATTTCCTTTTTCCTCTGCCTTTCCTAACCAAAAACCCTATCAATTGTGGAGCTGACTGGTGACAGGGAGCTGCAGCAGAGGCATGAAAGAGCCACATACGGCTCCAGAGCCACAGGTTGCTGACCCCTGTCTTAGTATATGTTTAGGTTATTTGAAGCTTCCCCAGCCAGGTGCACAGAATATCCCTTCTTTTGCATATACCTATTTCTTTCTTCTTTTTTTTTTAATTTGATTTATATGCCGCCCTTCTCCGGAGACTCAGGGCGGCTTACAATGCGTTAAGCAATAGCCTTCATACTTTTGTGTATTTATACAAAGTCAGCTTATTGCCCACACAAACTGGGTCCTCAATTTACCTACCTTAGAAAGGATGGAAGGCTGAGTCAACCTTGAGCCTGGCGAGATTCGAACCTGCAGTAATTGCAGGCAGCTGGTCTTAATAACAGGGTGCTTTAGACCACTGTACTACCAAGGCTCTATTTCTTTTAGTGAGGGTTCTCTATTTAGATTTGTCTGATGCGATATATCCCCGCGTACGACATGATTTATTTCCCGTCTCATCTCATGACCCAAAAACATTGTCTACTTGTACTCGCTGTTTTGCCTGGTCTCACCTGCCCGCTCTCATTTTTAGAAATAGCACAGCTTTGACTTTATTTTATTTTTATTTATTTATTTTGGTTTCCTTCTTGGGATGACAAACTGCTGGAGAAATAATCAGAAAGAGCTTTCCTACAAAAAAAAAAAAAAAAAAAGAATTACATGTACCAAGGGCAAAATGTCAGCAAGACGTGTGCTGGAGTTGAATTCATGGCATCTCGGTATATAAAGGAATTAATTTCCCCCCCCTTCCCTGAGTATTGAAAAATGGATATACAAGGAATTGTATAGAGCTGTGATGACGAACCTATGGCATGCGTGCCACCGGTGGCACACGGAGCCATATCTGAGGTCATGTGAGCGTTGCCCTAGCTGAGCTCCAGCACACATGTGCACGCCGGCCAGCTGATTTTCAGGCCTTATGGGCCCACCGGAAGTCAGGAAATGGACTGTTTCCGGCTCCGGAGGGCCTCCAGGGTGGGAGGGGAAGGCTGTTTTAGCCCTCCCCAGACTCCAAGAAAGCCTCTGGAGACTGGGGAGGGTGAAAAATGGGCCTATCATGTGCGGGGGGAACGCGGGGGGGGGTCGCGTGCACATGCGCAGGGGGCGGAGTGCATTGAATTATGGGTGTGGGCATGCACGCACGACCCTCCCTGCGCTCCTCCCGCTTTTGGCACGTGACGGCAAAAAGGTTAGCCATCACTGGTATAGAGAGTATCTAGAGAAGCCACAAGGTGCTTTTGCAGCACTTTGTGGTTCGGAATATTGTGTAAATCCAGTATTTTTAAATTAGAATGTGCTTGGGAAAATTCGTCCTTTAACAGTGGGTGAATTTTGCTCTTTTTTTTTTTTTGGTCTTGCTAAGATTTTCTTTCTCGTGCGTCTTGTTGACATTTGACAAATTTGTCAACTTAGTTTTAAGGCAGTGGATTTCAGCTCCCAGCAAACTTCAGAATTAAAGATGGATGGACTTCAAATTCCAGAAGTCCGCCAGAAAGCATGCTGGCTGGGGAATTCTGGGAGTTGAAGTTCACACAATTAAAAGTGGCTAAGGTTGGGAAACGGTAACAGA
Organism: Pantherophis guttatus; assembly: GCF_059756535.1. Lineage (NCBI taxonomy): Eukaryota > Metazoa > Chordata > Lepidosauria > Squamata > Colubridae > Pantherophis > Pantherophis guttatus. The sequence goes on along the minus strand of NC_142076.1, from coordinate 13,755,661 downwards.
GTTGGAAGGGTCATCTAGTCCAACCCCCTGCTCACGCAGGAGACCTGTACTAGGGATTCGAACCGCCGAACTGCTGACCTTTCTGATCGACAAGCTCAGTGTCACTGAGCCACCTAGTCAGGCTTATGGGATTTTGATTGTCCCATGCTGTCTTCCAGCTTTCACTCCAGTGCCCAGCAGGATCTTCCAAAAACCTTAAAACACTCCCAAGCTAATCAAAACACTCTTATACAACTTTTCTTGGTGATCCTTTCTCCTTCTTCCTTTTTCTTTTTCTCTGACCTGGTTTCCTTGTCCTAAATTGCCTGCCTGGTGAACTGTGATTCTTCTACTGGTAATTTTCTAAATTCTGTTAAGCGTGCTTTTTTTTGTGTGTGTGTGTATGTCTCTTACTGAAGAAATTGTCCTTGGATCCTTCTTGGTGCTCAAGTTACCAATCTCTGTCTCCGCTTCCTTTTGTTATTTAAGTTTTTGAGGGAGTTGCCAACTCATCCGAGTCTTCGTTTGTCCTCTAATCACCTTCTTGACTGATATCAATCGGGATTTCAAGCAGAAGACCGCTCAACTAAGACACTGCTTCTCAAATTCTGGATGACAATCTGATAGCTGAGTCCCCACACCTTACTCAGGGGTGGGCTCCTGGGGGTTTGGCAGGATTCGAGCGATCCTCAAGTCAAGGATCGCCGGGGTTCAACGAACCCCCAAATACCACCCCTGGCTGGCCATGCCCACCCCACCCCTCCCCTCCCACTCTGCCGCTCCCCTCCCAGGAGTCTCCACGTGGCTTGTTCATCATTCCAGGTAAGTGCAAGGGCCACGTGGAGGGTCTAAGAGGACAAAAAATGGGCCTACCGGACAGGTGACCAATCGTCCTCCTTTAAGGGAGGACAGTCCTTCTTTTGTAAGTTCTGTCCTCTCTCGAAAAGGGTCATCCTACATGTCCTCCTTTTCAATATTTGAAGACTAATCTGTAAATCTCCGTATTCGATTGATGCCGATCCGATCCGTTGCGTGTGATGTGACATATTTGTATTTGACATGATGATTCGTCAAGGCTCGGTACAGTGCGGCGAGGCGCAATTATGAGACGCATGCGCTCCTCACAGGAGAATTGTTTTGAGAGAGCGCGCCACGCACAAGAGTGCACCACGCGCAAGTGGCTTTGTTTACTATTCTGTATTATTGTTGCAATGAATAATATGTTTCTTTTATTTACGATATTTTTTTTTCTTCAATTTATTTGTGTCCTCCTTCTCATTGTAAAAAAGTTGGTCACCTTACTACTAGAGGTTCTGGAAGTATGGAAACGGGCCTGTTTCCAGCCTCTGGAAGGCCTCCGGAGCCTGAGGGAAGCTGTTTTCACCTTCCCGGAGGCTCAAGGAAAGCCTCCGGAGCCTGGGGAGGGCGAAAACCTCCCCTGCTGTGGTGCAGGTGGCCGACTAGGCCACGCCCACCATAGCCACACCCACCCAGCAATGGGGCAGCTAACCAATTGCTAAAGGATCTGAAGCCCACCCCTGACCTTACTTCAGCGTTAGATCTGAGAGAAACTTTTCGTTAGTAGTTATTGTCCAGGTAACAATTTTTGAGCATCGGTAATTGATGTCATATTTGTTGAATTCTGCATTTGTTTGTTTGCTTGTCTGTGTGTACAGTTTTGGGAGAATGGATTGGAGCTAATGTTCTTGGGTGGATTGGCATTGTGGTTAGGTTGTGCATCCAGTGCTACAGGAACCCAGCCTTTGAATGCAAAGACAGTTGTGTTTGTGTGTGTATGTTCTCCCAAACTCAGTTTCCCCCCAGAGCAATCTGAAATATTTTAGAAACCGGGGCTATTTAGAGAGGATCGTTACTTCACAGCGGAAAGGAGGCTGGAATACGGAGAGCAATGAAATTGTGCTTTCACGCCCTTTAAAAATGCAGTGAGTATTTGTTGTTGCTCGTCTCCTTTCTTTCCTTTTTTCTTTTTATAAAGATTCGCCATCTGTTCAAACGGTATTCCTGAGGATAGGGACATCACCCGGCATGGCGTGGTTCCCAGAAATATTTGGGGGGAAAAAAAAAGAAAACAGCATGGCTAATAATGCTATATCACATATAGTATTATTACGGCTGCTGCTGTTACTGTCTCCTCTTTATGCGAGCTCCATTAGGTAGACGGTCCATGAAATCAATTCCATGGGAAGGCTAAAACTGCTTTTATGGAAATGGGCTATATAATCTTGCATCACGCTGCATCATCTCCTCCTCCTCCTCCTCCAGTGAATTTATTATTTATTTATTATTCGTATTTCTATGCCGCCCAACTCTCTGAGGACTCTGGGCGGCTTACAACAAAGACATTATGAACAATATACAATAAGAGACGTTAAAAAAAACCCCATACACACCGCTCATGGCCAGATCTCGCAAGATCGCCGCGGTGAGATTAACGACCCCAAGCCTGCCGGAAAAGCCAGGTTTTCACCATTTTCCAGAAGGCCGCTAGAGTGGGAGCGGTCCGGGACTCAGGAGGTAGCTGATTCCAGAGAGCCGGGACAGCCACAGAGAAGCCCCCCCCCAGCGGACCTGCCAGCCGCTGACATTGTTTAGCTGACGGGACCCGGAGGAGGTCAACTACCAAGAGAGCCTTGGTAGTATAGTGGTCTAAAGCACCCTGTTATTAACACAGCTGCCTGCAATTACTGCTGGTTCGAATCTCGCCAAGGCTCAAGGTTGACTCAGCCTTCCATCCTTTCTAAGGTAGGTAAATTGAGGACCCGGTTTGTGGGGGCAATAAGCTGACTTTGTATAAATATACAAAAGGATGAAGGCTATTGCTTAACGCATTGTAAGCCGCCCTGAGTCTCCGGAGAAGGGCGGCATATAAATCAAATAAAAAAAAAAACCAACTCTGTGGGATCTTACCGGTCGCTGGGAGCTATGCGGTAGAAGACGGTCTCGAAGATAGCCTGGCCCTGAGCCATATAGGGCTTTAAAGGTAATAACCAACACCTTGAATTGTGACCGGAGACCGATAGGAAGCCAGTGTAGCTCATGGAGGATTGGTAAAATGTGGGAGTACCTAGGTGCACACATGACTGCTCGAGCGGCTGCATTCTGGACCAACTGTAGCCTCTGAACACTTTTCAGGAGTAGCCCCATGTAGAGTGCTTTGCAATAATCCAACCGTGAGGTGACAAGGGCATGAGTGACTGTGAGAAGAGCCTCCCGATCCAGGTAGGGTCGCAATTGGTGTACAAGGCGAATGAAGGAGATGTCTGTCCAAGACTCTTACAAATGTGATCCGGACAGCCTGGATTTTTAAAAACTGCTTTAGCACCTTTCACTTCAGCAATAGCTGCTGCAATCAACAAGCCCTCAATCAAGAAACTATCAATTCAGACAAACAATCAAATAGGAAACAACACAAAAGATTAGGTCCAGATGTGAAGGTTCCATTAAGCTGATTGATTTCTAAACGCCTATGCCCGTGATGGCGAACCTACAGTATCCTTCCCCTGGAGTGGGCTGGGAATTGAGATTTTACACTATCCTTCCCCTGGAGTGGGGAGTGTTCTGTCCCCGTCCCACACACACACACCCACAGATGGCCCGGAGTTAATAAGCCACATGACAAAATCTTTGAAGATAAAGCTGGCAGCAACCCAGTGGCTAGCTACCAATTCAGACTTTACTCACACAAAACAAAGATTAGATTGCAAGCATTCCGATAAAGCAGGCAAAGTTTCCGCAATACAAGGATTAGTCCAAATGCAGTCCGACAAGGCAGGCAGAAGTCCAGTAACACAGAGATCATGGATTATTTCTAGTTTTTGCTCGTCACAAACTGAACCGGCCACCACATCCACATTTATACCCTGTGGGGTGTGGTCCAGTGACTCAGCTAATCTCTGGCACGCCTTCCCCTCTGCTGCGCATGCTTCTCCCTGCACCGCTGCCAAGGATCCAGCCAGCATTTATCTCCCTCGTCGCTGTCCACCTGTGGCTGCGGGGACGTGCTTGGCTCTGGGCCTATCTCTTGGCCTTCGGTGTCCTCCGGAGGCATTGCCAGAGAGGAGGGTCCTGGAGAGGGAGGCCTTGCCAACTCCTCTCCCTCACTCTCAGAGTCTGCATCTGTCGATAGCCCAGGCTCAGGCAACGGAGCCACAACAGGGAGGGAATGGGGATTTTAAAGTATCCTTCCCCTGCCACGCCCAGCAAGCCACACCCACCAAGCCATGCCACGCCCACCAAGCCATGCCCACAGAACCGGTAGTAAAATTTTTTGAAACCCACCACTGCCCGGATCCCCAGTTTGATTCCTCTCTCCCCTCGTGTAGTTCTCCCAGAGTATTACGGGAGAAAAATGGCAGCTGCCATCAAATAAATAACAATAAAGAAGCCTCCCCAAAACTGTCTTCCCCCCCCCCAAATGCATTTTAGGCTTGTTTCTGCTTAAGCGTTTCGGAGCTCCATGCCAGAATAGCAAAATGAAAGGACAAAGTATCTGGAGAAAAAGTATTTATTTCTGTCCCAGGCTGAGTGCCAACTCACAACTTTGTGCTTTATGACTCCTACTAGCTGTTCCAGTTAATTTGCCAGATGAATTTCCAAACCAAGAGATGATTGTGTTAGAACTGACCCAATTTGAGCCAATGAGCCTTTTGCTGCCGTAGAAATTGAGACAAATAGGACTGTATTTAGTGAAGTAAGGGATGCTACTGAGAAGGCCTACCAAAAAAACCTCCCCAAAAAACCATCATTTACCACAACTCCCTCAAGTTAACTCCGGTAGCAATCATCAATGTTTGTTTTAAATAAGGATGCTCTGAGTATTTGGCATCGATTCCTAGGGCAGGAAAAATTAAATGTTGCTACCATTCTTTTCAGAGCCTTGATAGTACAGTGGTCTACGCACCCTGTTATTAACACAGCTGCCTGCAATTTACTGCTGGTTCGAATCTCTCCAAGGCTCAAGGTTGACTCAGCCTTCCATCCTTTCTAAGGTAGGTGAAATGAGGACCCAGTTTGTGGGGGCAATAAGCTGACTTTGTATAAATATACAAAAGTATGAAGGCTATTGCTTAACGCATTGTAAGCCGCCCTGAGTCTCCGGAGAAGGGCGGCATATAAATCAAATTAAAAAATAAAATAAAAAAATGTTCTAAGAACGCATCTTCCTAGCTTATCTCAAAAAAAAAAAAAAAAAAAAAGGTGCTTGGGATTTTTCTTTTTGCTAACCTCCCCAAAAGAATATTAAACGAGAGAAAGTTCTCTATTGTTGTTTTGACAACTCGTGTTTTCTTTCCGTAAATGCCTTAGTAGGGAATTGGAAATGGGACCCGGAGAGAAAAGAAAATGGGAAATTCGACGACTAGTGCGTGGGCTATGAGCTCCTTGCTGTTCCCTATAGCCCAGGGGTATTCAAACTGGATTTCTTCCAGGGACGTATCAGCCTTGTAGTTCTCCTCCGCAGGCTAGCCTGGGGGGGCAGGGAGGGAGAGGGAGACGGAATGGATGCCTTTTGCAGCACCCTGCCAGCCAAAATGGAGTGCGGGTGGGCCGCGCGCAGCCCCCCTGTGCCCTGTTTTCGGCCTAGACACCTCCTGAAGCTCTATGCTGGCCAAAGCATGGCACGGGGAAGTGGGGTGGGGCTCGCGTGCCAACCCCTCCATGGTCCATGTTCAGCCTCCACGGCCTCTTGAAGCACTCTGCTGGCCAAAAACAGGCCACGGGGAGGAGGGGGCCTTGTGCGGCTCCCCACATGGCCCGTTTTTGGCCGGCAGAGTGCTGCAGGAGGCTGTGGAGCAGAGGTGGGTTTCAGCAGGTTCTGACCAGTTCTGGAGAACCGGTAGCGGAAATTTTGAGTAGTTTGGAGAACCGGTAGTAAAAATTCTGACTGGCCCCGCCCCCCATCTATTCTCTGCCTCCCGAGTCCCAGCTGATTGGGAGGAAATGGGGATTTTATAATATCCTTCCCCTGGATTGGGGAGGGAATGGAGATTTTACAGTATCCTTCCCCTGGATTGGGGAGGGAATGGAGATTTTACAGTATCCTTCCCCTGGATTGGGGAGGGAATGGAGATTTTACAGTATCCTTCCTCTGCCACGCCCATCAAGCCACGCCCACCAAGCCATGCTATGCCACACCCACCAAGCCACACCCACAGAACTGGTAGTTAAAATATTTGAAACCCACCACTGCTGTGGAGGCTGAAAACAGGCCGCAGGAGGGCTGTGCATGCCCTCCCTGCACCCCATTTTGGCCAGCAGAGACACCGCGGGCCGGTCCTTTGATATTTCCAGGCCGGTCCTGTGGGCTAAACCTAAGCATCCTGTGGGCTGATCCGGCCCGCGGGCCTTGAGTTTGACACTCCTGCTATAAGCTATAAGGTGTTTCTTACCCTTACCTTACCTGGGTTCCTTACTCTCCCTTACGTGGGAGAAGGACAGGCAGAGGCTGGTGGTGGAGTCAAGAGAGAAATTAGCCTAGAGCCGTGATGGTATCACGTGCCCACGTGATCGTTGCCCTACCTCAGTCCAGCACGCATGTGCGCGCTGGCCAGCTGATTTTCGGGCCTTCTGGGCTCACCGGAAGTCGGGAAACGGGCTGTTTCCGGGCTTCCGGAGGGCCTCCGAGGGAGTGGGGAAGGTTGTTTTTGCCCTCCCCAGGCTCCTAGAAAGGCTCTGGAGACTGGGAAAGGCAAAAAAATGGGCCTGCCGGGCCCACCGTGCCATCGTGTGCCACAAGTGGGGGGAGAGTGGGGGGGTCACACGCTCATACGTGGGGGGACGGGGCGCATTGAATTATGGGTGTGGGCACACGTGCGCCCAATCCCCCCCACTACCCCCGCTTTTGGCACACGACGGCAAAAAGGTTAGCCATCACTGGCCTAGAGTCATTACGTTCCCACAAATAATCCATGCCCAAACCCTCTTGAATTCCCTTAACTCTTATCTAATGACAATTTAGTGCTAACCGTCAGTTGACTAGGTTCTTACGTAGAGCCATGAGAAACAAATCAGCTTAACTGGAACTTAATGGGTGGTCCTGATTTTTTTGCACCTGACAGCATCCTTGTTTCCTTCGTGGGATTTTGGGGGTGGTTGAGCCCACTTCCAAACCCCACTGGATCGCTTGCAAAATTAAACATGCACCCACCATTTCAGCAATAGCCTCTGTTGCTCTCTTAATCAAAACCATCTGTTTCATTTTATGCCAGTGGTTCTTAAAACAGTTTGACCCAATTATCTCTTTCCTGGCCTTGAATAAAATCATTCAACTCACCAAAGAAAACTCCCCGACTCTAAGTGTCTTAGCAACGGCAATCCCAAACTGGATCCTTGACTCACAAACAAGCTAGTACAAATTGATCCCTTATCCCCAGGATATGTCCAAAGTATCCCCTTGGGAGTAATTACCCTCAGTTTAAGAACTGCTGCCTTATGTGCATTTACTGGCTAGTCTGTCACAGCCAATGGGAACATCAGCACTGTCAAGAGTTTCAAGGTAGCTCCGCTAAGGAAATCTATGTCATGTACCTCGGCAGTATTTTTATTCTAAAGCTACGGTAGCAGAATCTTCCCAGTCTCAAAGGGCTTCCCCTCCCTCCCTCTTTCTTTGCGGGAACCAGGGAGGGGCTTCTCGAGACCTTTACTCACGTTACTTTCCTGCCCAGGACTCGATCCTCTTTTATCTGACCTGTGGTGAAATGTAGTCTGGATTCCCAGGAGGGAGGGGGTGAATTCCGGAGGGAATTGTCAGTTCAGATCGTTTGCGTGAGAGAAAGAGGGTGAAGGCAACTCCCCCCTAATACAGGCAGTCCTTGTCTTACAACCATAATGGAGCCCAAAATTTCTACTGCTAAGCGAGATGTTTGTTAAGTGAATTTTGCCCCATTTTAGGACCTTTCTTGCCATAGTTGTTATGCAAATCACCGCAGTTGTTAAGTTAGTAATGCGGTTGTTAAGTGAATCTAGCTTCCCCATTGGCTTTGTTTGTCATAAGGTCACAAAAGAGGTTGTGGGACACTGCAGCCGTCATAAATATGAACCAGTTGCCAAGCACCTGAATTTTGATCCCGTGACCATGGAGATGTGCCACGGTCGTAAGTGTGAAAAATGGTTATAAGTCACTTTTTTCAAGGCCATTGTAACTTTGAACAGTCACTAAATGAAGGGTTGTCGTTTCCAGAGTTTATGTTTAATGGTGCAAATAGTCAGCTTTAGTTTGGCAAGATTCTGTCTCTTGGTTAGGAGCAATAAAGAGATTTGGAATCTCTTTGACCATTGTCTTCCTTCTGTTCCTCAAGGCCATTCTATTTTCTCTCTACACTCTACAAACACATGAGTGGGGCTACTTGTGATTTTCCCACTCCCACTCCTAACTTGAGTAAAAGCATTCAGACTCTTATAGGTTCTCCTATAAAAAGAAAGATGAACAAGATTAGACAAGAAGCAATGGATGGAAACTGATTGAGGAGAGAAGCAACCTAGAACTAAGGAGAAATTTCCAAACAAAGAGAGAAATTAACCAGTGGGAAGGTTTGCTTCTGGAAGTTATGGGTGCTCCATCACTGGAGTAAGAAGAGACTAGACAATATCTATATTGAACAGCCAAGAAGTAGATACCAACAGAGATAAAGATCCAAGAGAGGAATATGGGAGGCAAGTCAAAAAAAAGCATAGCAATTAAAGTATTGAAGCGAGCAAGAGACGATGGATAGATGATATCTCTTTTTTGTTCTTGTGGTTCTGATTTCCTTCTCTTTTTCTCTCTTTCTTTTCTTTTTTTAGGTAGGTGGCACAACTAGAAGTTAGGTAGATAGAAAGAAAACGTTTTTTTAATAAAGGGTGATATGATTAAAAGTTAGAATAAGGGATAGAAATAAGAGAAAGGGGGAATATTAGTGTATACATTTGTATAAAATAAAATAAAAGCAATAACAAGAGAAAACATGGAATAATTGAATAATGACAGACTGAAACTTAATATAAATGTGTATTATTATTAGAAATATATAAGTTGATTGAATGCAATAACTATGATTAATTTTACTAGTTTTATTTGTATTAGAATGAATGACAGTCAATGGGTGCCACACTGTTCACACATTGCTATGTTTGTAAAAAAATAAAAAAAACGGGGGGAAAAAAGAGAAGAGACTAGACAGCCACTAGGTCGGCAGTTCGGCGGTTCGAATCCCTAGTACAAGTCTCCTGCGTGAGCAGGGGGTTGGACTAGATGGCCTCCAAGGTCCCTTCCCACTCTGTTATTTTGTGTTCTATCTCCGATAAAATGCTGTTATTCTGTTATACTTTTCATAGGGAATAACAGGAACATTTTTGACACCTTGAGATGAGAAGGCTGCAGCTAAGAAAGTGTCCCACCCTGAAATTGGTTAGTTTCTGATTTCCATATAGGAGTTAAACAATCTTTTTTAGGGACTTTAAAAACAGTCTTCCTCCTCCCTGCTAACCCCCTGGAATGGATTTATGTGGGAAAAAAACCGAAACAGCAAGTTGGGAATATGTAATGGTTTTGAATGAGACTCGTTAAATATTTATGCGTGCAGAATAAGCATCCTAGCTAATTAAATTCACATTGTATTGATGCAAGGGAAGTTCGGTTATGTTGTCTTCGGAAACCTGCTAAGCTGGGAACCATTTCTTGTCTTCCTTTTGCCCAAGGAGAAGAAAGGAAGACCTCTCGTGTTGCATAAAGAGGCTCATGCCAAAAATAAATATTCAATATTTCTCCTTCAGGACTCATTTCCATTCAGATAGAGAATTGATGAATATTTCTGTTCTCCAGTATCCCCACCCCCTCCACCCCGCTAAAAAAAATTGGGTGTGCAGTACGTGTATGTAAAGCCCCTTTTCCAGGGGTGGCCTGCTGGGGGTTCGCAGGGGTTCAGGAGAAGCTCTAGCTAAGATTCTGTGCAGTTCGGAGAAGAATAGAATAGAATAGAATAGAATAGAATAGAATAGAATAGAATAGAATAGAATAGAATAGAATAGAATAGAATAGAATAGAATAGAATAGAATAGAATAGAATAGAACAGGGTAGAGTAGAGTAGAGTAGAGTAGAGTAGAGTAGAGTAGAGTAGAGTAGAGTAGAGTAGAGTAGAGTAGAGTAGAGTTGGAAGGGACCTTGGAGGTCTTCTAGTCCAACCCCCTGCTTAAGCAGGAAACCCTACACCACTTCAGACAAATGGTTATCCAACATCTTCTTAAAAACTTCCAGTGTTGGAGCATTCACAATTTCTGGAGGCAAGTTGTTCCACTGATGAATTGTTCTAACTGTCAGGAAATTTCTCCTTAGTTCTAGGTTGCTTCTCTCCTTGGTTAGTTTCCACCCGTTGCTTCTTGTCCTACCCTCAGGTGCTTTGGAGAATAGCTTGACTCCCTCTTCTCTGTGGCAGCCCCTGAGATATTGGAAGACTGCTATCATGTCTCCCTTAGTCCTTCTTTTCATTAAACTAGACATGCCCAGTTCCTGCAACCGTTCTTCATACGTTTTAGCCTCATCCTCTTGGTTGCTCTTTTCTGCACTCTTTCTAGAGTCTCCACATCTTTTTTTACATCGTGGCAAACAAAACTGGATGCAGGATTCTTGTTCTACCTTCAGGTGCTTTGGAGAATAGGTTCCAAGACAGAACATAGGACATAGAATAATAGGGTGGGAAGGGACTTTGGAGGCCTTCTAGTCCAACTCCCTGGTCAAGCAGGAGACCCTATACCTGTGTTGGTGAACCTATGGAACTAATGCCAGAAGCGGCATGCAGAACCATCCCATGAGGAATGTGCGACCTCACTGGCTCCTTTTCCGTGTTCCTGTATACACATGCGCGCCGGTCAGCTGGCTGTTGTGTGCGCGGGAGTGGTGAAACCCGGAAGAGCAGCGTTCCATCGCACATGTGCAAGTCGGCACCCGAACTTTCGGGGTTATGTCGCGTGCATGCATGGTGGCCAGTTGTTCGTCAGGTGTGCGTCTGTGCTGGAAACCAGAAGTTCGGGTGCCAGCTCACACATGAAACCCGGAAGAGCAGAGTTCCGTCGCGCATGTGCAAGTCGGCACCCAAACTTTTGGGGTTACGTCGCGTGCATGCATGGTGGCCAGCTGTTCGTCAGGTCTGGGTGCCTGTGGGGGCACCTACAATCTGGAACGAGTTCTCCCCGGAGATACGGAGGATCCCGGATCTGCGTACCTTCCGTTGTGCACTTAATACTTTTTTATTTTATCAAGCTGGCCTGGCCTAAATCTTCTCCCCTTTTTAAATGCAAATTTTAATTTGTTTTTAAATTATGGGGTATTTTAAATTTGTTCAGCCAAATTATTTAATTTGTTTTTATTCTATTTTAAATTTTTGTATTTATGTGTTTTATCCTGTGGCTGTTCACCGCCCTGAGTCCTTTGGGAGTAGGGCGGTATAGAAATTTAAATAAATAGAAATAAATAGAAATAGGTGTGCATCTGTGCCGTAAACCAGAAGTTTGGGTGCCAGCTCGCACATGTGCGACGGACTGCTGCCCTTCCGAGTATCGGCGGTCCTGCGCATGTGAAGACCAGCGGGGCCAGGCAGTCCAGGTGGGATGGTTTCACATGCTATTTCCAGCATGCAGGCCAGCACGCGGTGACGTAAAAGTTTAGCCGTCACTGCCCTATATACCATTCTGGACAAATGGCTGTCCAATCTCTTCTTGAAAACCTCCTGTCAGGTTTCGATGTCATCTCAAATAAATTGCACTCCCAAACAATTAATCTTTGCTGAAATATTCCATTTATTGAGTACGGCAGATCTGGCCCCGACTTCGTCGTAGCCGATACTAACCCTCTGACCCCCAAACCCTTCCCTTTCCGTTCCCCAATTCTCATCTTCTCATTGGCCATCTTCCAAGTCAGTCTCCCCACAGGAATGTTCTCCCCTCCCATCCCATCTCCTAGGGGATATTATCTACAGAGAAAATAAGTAGGTGAAAAGTCAAGCTTCGTCTTTTTATGGCAGCATCAGAATGCTGACACCTCCAGTGTTGGAGTACCTACAACCTCTGACGCAGGCGTGGGTTCTACTTACCTTTACTACTGGTTCGCAACATGGCCGTGCAGAAGTGCCCTGATGACGTCGGGGTCGGTGGGCGGAGCCTCCTGCCGGTTTTACTACCGGTTCTTGCGAACCGATCTGAACCGGGGGCAACCCACCACTGTTCTGAAGGCAACCTGTTCCATCGGTTAATTGTGTTCACTGTCAGGAAATTTCTCCTTAGTTCTTCCATTCGGCTTAGTTAGATGAGATGTGAGGACACAGGCTGCTAAACTAAAAACACTGCAGAGACCCACTTTTTGTTGTTATTGTTGTTTGATGTGTCTGCATGAGGACGTCTTCTGATCTTTGCTGAACCTTGTGATAGATGACACTTTACGGCTTACCTTTCCCACTTTTGAAGTTTGCAGGAAGAGACAAAATAGCGTTTCCCCTGGCTTTCAAAAAACATTACATGAATCCAAATCAAGACCTTTGGTTGTGATCATAGATCTGGAAAACTTACATGACTACCTCTAACCTAAAACCAGGAGGGAATCTGGTAGGACCTTTTCTGACGACACTATTAAAAGTTAAAAAGCTACTGTGAGTCGAAGCTCACTTCATCGAATGCCACCCTAGACTAATAAAAATGTTGTGGCCCCGCCCTCTGAGCCTATCTCATCGGAGGAAGAAAGCTCCGAACATGAGGAAGAGGAGTCAGCCAGGCCTCCCTCTCCAGGCCCCTCCCCTCTGGCACTGTCTCAGGTGCCGGCCGAGGGAGAGGAGATTAGCCAGGAGCCAGGTGTCTCGGATGAGAGCGAAGGAGAGCCGTCATTCCTGGATGCACGCCAACGAAGGCGTGATAAACGGTTGCAGCAGTTAAGGAGGCGTGCTAGGGATTAGAACTGAGTCACTGGACCACACCCCAGAGACTATATAAGAGAGGGTGGTGGCTGGTAAAACTCCGTGACGAGCAAAAACGAACTTTGGCTAGTCACTTGAACAACGTCTGAAGCTGCCGAACGGGATATTGTTGTGCTGGACTATTTGCAATGCGTATGTAATTTTATGTTATCTGTTGCAGTAAAAGCTCTTGGCAGACGGTGATTATATTGCTGCCAAGTTTGAGATAACGACCTGTGTGCGTGCCAAGTACTTTCTTAACCCTCGGCTGGCTGTGTTTGTGTGTGTGTGTGGATGGGGACAGATCATAAAAACTCTCCTCCTAAAACTTCTACATAAATAATCCGGGTCAGAGGGAACAAAATATATCCTACGTTCCAAAATTGTGTAAGGGATAGTCCTCGGTTTATATTTGTTCATTTAGTAACTCAAAGAGTAAAAATCTTTTTGAATTTTTTTCAAATAAAGCATGTGAGCTAGTCTTGATTTTTTAAAAAAAACTTATCGCCATGTTTTAAAATCCAAATCTACAATGGCACTGAAAATGGCGACGTATCGTTTTTCACACTTATGACTATTGCGGCATCCCCATGGTCACACATGATCAAAATTTAGGTGCTTGGCTTATATTTATGACGGTTGCCGTGTCCTGGGGTCACGTGATCCCCTTCTGACAATCAAAGACAATGAGGGAAGCCAGATTCGCTTAACAACCGTATTACTAGCTTAATAAAAGAGCCTGGATAGCTCAACAGACAGAGCACTGTAATTTAACACCAGCTGTCTGCAATTAAAGTAAGATCGAATCTCGCCAGGCTCAAGGTTGACTCAGCCTTCCACCCTTTCTAAGGTAGGTAAATTGAGGACCCAGTTTGTGGGGGCAATAAGCTGACTTTGTATAAAAATATACAAAAGGATGAAGGCTATTGCTTAACGCATTGTAAGCCGCCCTGAGTTTCCAGAGAAGGGCAGCATATAAATCGAACCAATAAATAAATAAATAAATAAATAAATAAATAGATGCAGTGATTCACTTAGCAAGGAAAGTCGCGAAATGGGTCAAAATTCACTTAACAACGGTCTTGCTTAGCAACGGGCATTTTGGGCTCAATTGTGGCCGTCAGTTTAGGGTTACCTGTATTGTGATAAAGCTGTTGTACTGCACGGCTGATAAGTTATATGTATTGCTTGTAATTATTAAAAAAAAAAAGAAGAGTCTAGCTAGTATCTTGTAGCACAAAAGCATTTATCACAGGAGCAATTTAAATCTAATCAATCAGGCAAAAGAGGGTTGCTTTAATATTCCGCTATTAATGAGCAAATGCGAAACGCACTTAATTACAAAAAATAAGTTCTGGAAGGTTCATCCATTCGTTACTGAAATTCCCGAGGCCGCGCGGTCATTCTTCTTTCGGAGGTGGCCCTGACAATTACAGATGGAGCTTTTGTTTCAAAATGGCAGCTAGCATTGTTGTTGAATTATCAGGATGAAAAGAGACAATGTGGAACTAAATGAGATAGGACGAGCGCGTCAGGTAGAAGATACCCAAGGCTCACGCTTGGAGAGGTCGCGTTATCTGTCATCGTTTGTAGCTTGTCTCTTTTGGGACGGAGATTGCTTGAAGGAGAACCAGATTGGGCAGCTGCTCATAATCTTTCAAAGGGCATCCCCTCCGCTGTCACCGGGTAGCAGCCGTTACGCCAGGTGACAAGGGAGAACGTTAGATAATGGCTTATTCTGGTATTCCTGTTGAGAGGAATCAACCCTATCAGTTGCTTTTCCCAACTCTTTCCTGCTGGCCGTCGTAAATGAAAATTCTGCTGAAGGATAATATGCAATGGGTATCTTTTTGAATTCAATGGCAGGAGGTACCATGCGACTTTGAGGGAGCTATAAACTGCAGAATAATGAGGTAAAGTAGGTAGAATTGGGGTACATCTATGGGCAAGACCAGGCTTCCATAGGATTGTTCTTTCTTTCTTTCTTTCTTTCTTTCTTTCTTTCTTTCTTTCTTTCTTTCTTTCTTTCTTTCTTTCTTTCTTTCTTCCTTCCTTCCTTCCTTCCTTCCTTCCTTCCTTCCTTCCTTCCCCCTCCCTGCCTTCCTCTTCTTCTCCTTCTCCTCCTCCTCCTCCTCCTCCCCCCTCCTCTCCCTCTTTCTTCCTCTTCTTACCCTCCCCTTCCTCCTCCTCCTCCTCCTCCTCCTCCTCCTCCTCCTCCTCCTCCTCCTCCTCCTCCTCCTCCTCCTCCTCCTCCTCCTCCTCCTCCTCCTCCTCTTCTTCTTCTTCTTCTTCTTCTTCTTCTTCTTCTTCTTCTTCTTCTTCTTCTTCTTCTTCCTCTTCCTCTTCCTCTTCCTCTTCCTCCCCTTCCCCTTCCCCTTCCCCTTTCCCTTTCCCTTTCCCTTCCCCTTCCCCTCCTCCTCCTCCTCCTCCTCCCAGTATTTTGGTACTCTCTTGAATTATTATAATCTCTACCCAGAGAAGAGTCTTAGTTCCCTTGAGGTTTGGACCGAGGTTATAATTAGCACCTTTTGCGCTCTTATTATGATCATTAATTGCAGGGCATAGCAGAATACAACTTCCAGCCCTGAACAGCCGAATGAGGATAGTCTCCTAGAATTGTAGCGCTCAAGGGTAAAATGTTAGCAAGTTTATCCAACTTGGCAGATATCTGCACTGTGACGACATTGCTGTCAAAAATATTGTTCTTTTGCTTTAATCTAAAGTTTAGCCACATTCTCTCCTTGCTTGGGAAAAAAAAAAACAATAGAAGAACTTTTAGGATGTTCCAGAAGCACTAGAAATTTCTAAGCATGGCCATCCTTGATAGAGTCACATAGACAAAGGTCATTTTTTTCATACCTTATCCTCAGGTGATTTGAGAATTCCCTTAAAATTGCTTTGGCTGATATTGTTTTGAGGCTTTTTAAAAAAATCTCCAATGATGTTGGAGAACTTCTTCTGGTAACATTTTCTATTACAGAGCAATTGTTTCAGTTAAGCAGTTCCTTCAAGGGAAGGTTCATCAATGGATGGGAAGGATGGAAAGGAGAACTAACGAAACTATATTTGTTGTGGCCACTGGCAGCAGATTTGGACAGTGAGGAGGTTGGGGAGGAACATGGGCCAGTCCTGGAGTCTGGGGAAGGCTCAGACGAGGGCTCTGAGTCGGAGGCAGAGAGGGGGCCAAGGCCATCTGGTAGTTCTTTGCTGCCTCTGGAGTTTCCGGAGTCTGACATCAGCAAGGCAGAAGAAGAGCGGGAGCCTGTTCCCAGTGTGCGCATGCACAGAGCTGCCAGGAGACAGGAACAATTAAGAAAACAGGGTCGACTTGGGAGTAAGGCTTGGAGATGATTGGCCCCTCCCATAAGACATAAAAGAGAAGCGGATAGGACGTGAGCTTTTGCAGGAAGCAATTAGTTCATCTGGTCGGTTCAAGCTTTAGAAAGTTCTGTTTGACTCTGTGCTAAGTTTGGCCTTGCCCTGCGTCTGGCAATTAGTTCTCTGGCAGCATTCCAAGGGAGATAAGGTGGATGTTTGTAAACACGCCCCTGAAAGACTGTTTGAGAAGCCTTTCGGACTGGGAACAACAATAATTCACAGCTGTATGAATTAAAGAGCTTTGCCGGGACTAAGATTGTGCTGTATACTTTCTAAGGAAGCCTACGTTAGAACAGATGGAAAGGATGGAAAGGAGAACTAAGGAAAACTATATTTCCCTTTAGTTTCACTAGAATAAATGACGTTGCGGTTGAAATATTGCAGTTGGTAGCACATAACTTTCAGATGCAAAATTTATTGCACGTACAACCTGTTGTAGGAAGTTAGCACCCACCCCTTTCTTGGAAGAGTGAAATATTTTAGGAAATATGAAAAAGGCAGAATATTATATTTCCCTGGGATAAGCATGTTTTGAAGCAGCTCCCATCTTCCTGCCCCCACTCTTTGTCAATGGGCCATTAAGGCCTCGGCCAGTCTATTCTACATAACAAAGATCTACCTCCT
The DNA here is from genome assembly GCF_059756535.1 of Pantherophis guttatus. NCBI lineage: Eukaryota > Metazoa > Chordata > Lepidosauria > Squamata > Colubridae > Pantherophis > Pantherophis guttatus. Next base: position 13,738,747 of record NC_142076.1, on the reverse strand, counting down.
TCAGGCAGAGCCATAGTAGGAATTGCCAAAGATCCAACAAAGATAGGATTAGCCCTCTACACAATAGCAGCAGAAACTCACCACATGTGACCTGGGAAGCACATGTGACCATCGGCTAGCTAAGACCCCCCACCCCTTGGGAATCTGACAACCAATCAGAGTACTCTTTCTGGGCCCCAGGAAGTTCAGAGCCAGAGAGAGCATAAAAACCCAAGGATTTACTGTATCTGCGCCTTTTCTGTTCAGGAACTCAAGCCATGTGATCCTGTCCACCATTAAACCATCTTTCCAAGCAGTCTCCATGTTTCCAGTGTCTTTTTCCCCACTTGGAGCAGAACCTAGAAGGATGTTTCTTCCAACACTGTGTTATCTTCTTGTTCAAAATATGGACATTTGTGTAACCATGGATGCTATGCTAAGAGAAAAGGGAGGCATTGAAAACAAACTAGAGCAGAAGTAGAAGATAATATTTGTAACTCAGGGTTTGAAATGTGGGGTCCTGGGTGCTCTCTGAGCTTGGAGGCTTTCTTGCAGATGTTTCATTACCCAGCTAGGTAACATCATCAGTGCTGGAATGGAATGGAATGGAATGGAAGAGGAGGAGGAGGAGGAGGAGGAGGAGGAGGAGGAGGAGGAGGAGGAGAACTATGGGGTCCTGGTGCTCTCTGAGCTTGGCAGTTTCATTACCCAAGTAATGATTGCACCAATGAAATTACCTACTTTGTAATGAAAAGTCTGCAAGAAAATCACCAAGCTCAAGAGAGCAAGGAAAGGAACTCTCAGAGCAGAAGACAGATAGCACCCTTGCCCACTTCATGATTGTAGGATTAACAGATTAACAGAGTTGGAAGGGACCTTACAGGTCATCTAGTCCAACCCCCCCACCCAAGCAGGAGACCCTACAAAAATTTCTGACAAATGGCAGTCCAATCTCTTCTTGAAAGCCTCCAGGGATGAAGCTCCCACAACTTCTTGAAGGCAACTTCTGTTCCATGGGTTGATTGTTCTCACTGTCAGAAAGTTCTTCCTCATTTCTAGGTTGAATCTTTCCTTGGTCAGTTTCCATCCATTATTCCTTCCTTGGCCTTCGGGTGCTTTGGAAAATAGCTTGACCCCCTTCCTCCTCTCTGTGGCAGCCCCTCAAATACTGGAACACTGCTATCATGTCTCCCCTGGTCCTTCTCTTCACTAGACTAGCCGTGCCCAGTTCCTGTAACCGCAGCCTCTCCAAATCAAGGCTGCTGCACTTTTTAAAGGCCATGAGGACCTTAAGTGACCTTCAAGAGCCATCATGGAAGGTTCACTCTAGTCCCAGGAGATCCAAGTGCTCTGGGATCAACAAAGGTGTGAATCTTGGCCTTAGGTCTCCTCCACAGGATGCACCTTCCTTCACTCTCTTGCAGCTGCCTTTGTACTGCATGCTATTATATCTATTTACCTAAACATTAAATTTTATCTACGTACTTAAAACTACCATCGCTGGAGGTTTTCAAAAATAGAGCGGACAACCGTTGGACCAGGATGGCATGAGGTCTCCTGCCTTGAGCAAGGGATTAGGGCAGTGGTGAAATCCTCCAACGATAGCCACCGGTTTGCTGCCCGCACATGCGCGCCGTGCGCCAAATGCGCGCTTTGTGCGGAAAAAGCAAGCTTGGGAACATAAGTAGAACAGCAAGGGGGGAACAGCTGTGCTGCGTGATTTAGCTTCGCTAGAATTCTAGTGAATATAAACCGCACGGCACAGCTGATCGTTGGAAATACCGGTTTGGGCAAACCGGTAGCTTTTTTTAACTACCGGTTCGCCCGAACTGGTGCGAACGGATAGCATTTCACCCCTGGGTTAGGGCTAGAAGACCAAGAGGTCTCTTCCAGCCCCGTCAGTCTATCTTCTAATTATATAACGGCCTATCGTGTAATAAATTCCGGGCTGCTCTTAATCGAAACATTGGGACTGTGTGACAACTTAATGAAGTATTTTTGTGGGGAGGTGGGAGGGGGGCAGGAGGGTTGATTGTGCTGTGCTGTGCTGACTGATTAATGCATGGGTCAATGCATTTTGGAGAGCCAGAAAAAGAGTTAATTAAATTGCAAGGACACAAGCATGATTTTGGACTGCAGCCAGGGGTGGGCTTCAAAAAATTTAGCAAAGGGTTCTCTGCTCGGTTGCTGGGTGGGCTTGGCCATGGTGGGTGTGGCCTAGTCAGCCTCCTGCACCATGGGGGGAGGTGTTTTTGCCCTCCCCGGGCTCTGGAGGCTTTCCTTGAGCCTCTGGGAGGGGGAAAATGGCCTCCCCAGGCTCCGGAGGCCCTCTGGAGGCCGGAAACGGGCCCGTTTCTGGCCTTTCCAAACTTCTGGTAGGCCCGTTTTTCACCCTCCCTGAGCCTCTGAACATGCCCTACGCTTACCTGCATCCAAAATGGGCCGCCTGGGGATTCCTGGGAGGGGTGGGGCAGAGTGGGCGGGGCCAGCCCAGAGTGGGATTTGAGGGTTCTCCGAACTGCACAGAATCTTAGCTAGAGGTTCATCCGAACCCCCAGCAGCCCCCAGCAGCCCACCCCGGATGCAGCGCTTGAAGGATAAGTTTCTGTGGTGGCCCTTTACAGATGGCCTCGTTAAAATGCTGTGCTTGAACCTGTACAAGTCATGATAGCAAAATTTAACACTTTTTCCAAGTCAGGAGATTCAGGATGACGTGAGCGGGCTTCGCTTGTTAGTATTTCACAGTCAAAAAACGGCTGTAGGTGTGAGAAATCGCAGCACGAGACCTCTATTTCTCTCTCGGGCTTGAGCAATAACGTTGTACTCCTTCTTAAGCATGTACGTTTGAAGGGAGGCAGGGGGGAACTATAAAATTATACCATCTTAGCCTGGGAAACGGATATTTAGGTAATAAAGCTCCATCTCCTGCTCGGAGTTCAATCATCAGATGCAGAGAACGGCTAGTCGGAGATAAGTGATGCAAACTGGCGCGGACCGACGAAACGAGCTGCAGATTGCAAAGTTTATGCCTTTTATTAAAATAGGCTAGTCGGGAAAAAAAAAGCTGCTTTCAGGCTCTTTTTTGCATATCCCACCCCCCCATCCCCCCACCGAGCATCCTTTGAACCTCTTGGGAGTTTGTCTCTAGCTAATCTTTGATCACTTGATTGACTTTGCTGTTGCCTTCATGTCTTCTTCTTGACGTTGGAGATCTTAGCGAAAGAGAATCAAGGAGAAAGAGAACAAATGGCTTCTTAGAATTTTTTTTTTAAAAAGAAGAAATGGGAAGGTGTGGAAGGGGACGGGGTCTTTGCATACTTTATGGGAACCTTCTATGCCTATTAAGGATGTAAAAAGAAAATCTACTACGGGTTTCCTTCCAAGCAAAGTGGCACACAACCAGGGGTGAGTTCAATTTACCACTGCTACTCGTTTGCAATGGGAGTGCACATGCAGATCATTCATGATGACATCCTGGCAGGTGGATGGAGCCTCCCGCCACCGTTACTACTGGTTCGCAAGAACCGGACCGAACTGGGAGCAACCCACCACTGGCCGCAGGTCTTTGCATGCTTTATGGGGGCCTTACAGGTATGCACATTAAGGATGTACAAGAAAATCTACTACGGCTTTCCTTCCAAACAAAGTGACACAATCTGTAAAAGAGGTTACAGCTCAGAGGTGTGTAGGATTCACAGAGTCTGCTTTCTTCTAAGTAAAAGCAATTAACCAGACAGCTACGTGCAAAATTGTACGTTGAAGATAGTGAGGGGTCTTGAAGGCTGAATTCGGCAAAGAAGCATTGAAAGGACCGAGAGAGGTTTAGCCTAAAGGGGGTGGGGGGTGGGGAGTGGGGGAGAAGGTTGACACGAGGCCTGAGAGGCATCTTCACATACTTGAGAACAACAAACCCCGAGAAGAGAAGGTGTAGGTGGTGTTTTCTTTTCTTTTTATCATTCCTGAAAAGTAGAACCAACGGGCTGGGAGTTTTACAGGGGAAGATCCAAAGCAGGGGTGAAATCCAGCAGGTTCTGACAGGTTCTGGAGAACCGGTAGCAAAAATTTTGAGCAGTTCGGAGAACCGGCAAATACCACCGCTGGCTGGCCCCAGAGTGGGGTGGGAATGGGGATTTTGCAATATCCTTCCCACCCATCCTTATCAAGGAGAGAAGCAACCTAGAACTAAGGAGAAATTTCCTGACAGTAAGAACTATTAATCAGTGGAATGATTTGCCTCCAGAAGTTGTGAATGCTCCAACACTGGAAGTTTTTAGGAAGATGTTGGATGACCATTTGTCTGAAGTGGTGTAGGGTTTCCTGCTTAAGCAGAAGACCTCCAAGGTCCCTTCCAACTCTGTCATTCTGTTCCGTTCCCTCTCGTTTGCCTGTTTCCTGGGCAGCATCTTTTCCTCCTGTCTCCCAAGGCCATTCCCTCCTACCATTACAGGTTCAAACAAAGATTTAGACTGGTTTGAGAATTCCTGCTTTGGGCAGGGATTTGGACTAGAGCACAAGGAAAACGCCCTTTCCTTTTCCCTTCTCACACCACCACTAATGTTTCTAACCCGTCACATAACCCTGGTAATCCCTGACTTAAAACCATTCATTTAGTTTTGTTCAAAGTCACAACAGCACTGAAAAAAAGTGACTTATGATCGTTTTTCGTACTTACGGCCGTTGTCGCATCCCCATGGTCATGTGATCAAAATCCAACTGACTCATATTTATGACAGTTGTAGTGTCCTGGGCAGGGGTAGTATTCACTTACCTTTGCTACCAGTTTGCAAATGTGAGCATGTGCGAATATGAGAGCCTTCCGCGCATACGCAGAGCATCAAAAACGGGACGTGATGACGTCCAGGTGGGCTACCGGTTTGCCCGAACCGGATATAACTGGCTGAATACCACCACTGGTCCTGGGGTCATGTGATCCCCTTTTGCAACCTTCTCACAAGCAAAGTCAATGTGTTGTGGCCCGTCAGTGGCCTGCGCAGATTGTAGCTGATTCCGACAACGAGGAGGCTGGTGTGGTGCTGCGCCAGCAGCCTGTGCAGCTGGCACTCGAGTCGGACAATGAGGAGGCTGGAGAAGATGTGGTGCCAGAGGCGGGGATTCAGCCAGGGCCTTCAGAAGCTCCAGAAGCTCCTTTAAGTGAAGAGGATGAAGAGGAGGAGCTCTTCTCAATGCACGGGCGCGCAGAGCTGCCAAAAGGCGGGAGTGGCTCCTCAGGAGGAGGTCTCCTCGAGAGTAAGGCTTGGGGCTAATTGGCAACTCGATTAGCCTATTTAAGGAGGAAGGCCGATTGCAGCAAGTTGTAGGGAACAACTTTAGTTCACTCTCCTTCATGTCTGGATTCTCTGCAAAATTGCTTCTGGGCTTTCTGCCAACTCTAGTAAGACTGTGATTACCTTATCTCAGAATTCTTGTAGGCTGTTAAGACAGTTTATTAATAGCCTTTGGTTGATAAAGACTGAGTTATTTGTGTAAAATAAGCTTTGTATAGAGTTTGTGTGTGCTGCGTTCTTTGAGGTCCGTAGCTGGGGCAGAACACAATGGGGAAGCTGGATACAATTAACAATCGTGTTAGTAACTTAACAACTGTTGGCAAAGAAGGTCATAAAATGGGACAAAACTCACTTAACAATTGTCTCATTTAGCAATGGGAATTTTGGGCTCCATCGTGGTCATAAGTCAAGGACTACCTGTCCAAGTTCAGAAATCACTTACATTGTCCGTCCCATCCTCCCAACCCCTGGTGACACTAAGGACATACAAATTTTTTAAGCGTGAAAATTCTGTAATGGGAGCTTTTCTTCACGGATTGATTTCAACACGCTCGGTCTTCCTTCTTATCCTATATAAATATTTCTTCTTTCCCCTCAGAAAGATGTCACTTTTAATCTCTCTCCCACCAGCCATTTCCGTCACACAATGTTTTGTTTTAAGTTTTTAAACAACCACATAAAGTTATTTTCCAACTCAGACAATCTGTTCAACACGAATGCATTCCTGTCGTTTCTCATTGCATCCCGCTTGGCGCAATGGAATATTTACATTTCTAGCATCGCCGTTAAAACAAAACTCAGTACATTTTTTTATTTTTAACCAGGGATGATAGATTTGATGTTCTCTCTATTTCAGATGATGTGGCCGTTTTATTATTTCACTCTTCTCCTCTCCCTGGTTTCTCTTATTTCATTTCTGCAAATTGTTTCGACTTTTCTGTGAAAGAGGCAATGCTGTACAGGGAATCTTCGATTTATGACCGTAATCGAGCCTGCAATTTCGGTCATAAATCATGACAGTCGTGAAGCAAATCATTGTGTGACTTGTTGTGCCCAATTTTACGACTTTCTTCTATGACGATGAAGTAAACACAACAGTCATGAAGTGAACCTATTGTGGGAAGAATGGTTGTAAAATGGGGCAAAACTCACTGAACAATCGTCTTGTCTTGCCATGGAAACTTTGGGCTCAATTGTGGTCATACGTCGAGGACCACCTGCAGTTGGGTGGCATGAAGATGATGAGTTGTTCAAAAAAATGGTGAGAAGTGTATGCATATTGTGATTGCAGGGACAGAAAGTTGTGGAAGTGCAGGGGTGAATTTCAGCAGGTTTTGACAGGTTCTGGAGAACCGGTAGCGGAAATTTTGAGTAGTTCAGAGAACCGGCAAATACCATCTCTGGCTGGCCCCAGAGAGGGGTGGGAATGGAGATTTTGCAATATCCTTCCCCCAGGAGTGGGGAGGGAATGGGGATTTTGCAATATCCTTCCCCTGGAGTGGGGTGGGAATGGGGATTTTGCAGTATCCTTCACTGGGAATGGAGATTTTGCAGTATCCTTCTGCCACACCCATCAAGCCACACCACGCCCACCAAGCCACGCCTACAGCACCGGTAGTAAAAACACTTGAATTCCACCACTGTGGAGGCATTACAATGATTTGTGCTAATTTAAACAACATTTTAGCTATTTTCCTTTCCTTTCCTTTTTACCTTGTGCCTGTAATTATTATTATTATTTCTTTTTGGCTTACTACTTCTCTCTCCTTACCTGCCCTTTGCATATTATTGCTTATCCCCAAAGGGATTAACCTGACGAGTAACGGGTGTATTCTGTTTATAAGCTTAATTTCCCCTTTCTCCTTATTCGGCAAACTGCAATGTTGCAGTTATGTCTTTCTGTGCATCTGTTCATGCCATGCTAATTATTTCAGATTAGTTTTGATTAGTCAATGAGAGTGGAAAGCTTTTGTGTCACCATCTTGTTTCTCGTTTCTTTTTTTAAAGCTTGGCATATCTGGAAAAGTCCAGGTTTTGTACTAGTAAGGATTTTGCTTAAGTAAGAATATTCTCTAGAGCACAAGGAAAAGGCTCTTTCCCTTCTCACAACACCACAAATGTTTTTAACCTGTCATGTGATCCTTAAGAGGTAGTACTGGTAGTCCTCAACTTACAAACATTCTGTCAGGGTTCCCATGGATGCCCTAATTAAATCATGAGCCTCGACAGTGGTGGGTTGCCCTGGTTCGGACCGGTTCTATAGAACCGGTAGTAAAACCCGTGGGAGGCTCCGCCCACTGACCTTGATGTCATCAGAAGTGATCTGCGCATGCGCAGAATCAAGGGACACATGCTCACTTCACCCGCGTGCTCACTTCGCCCGTGTGTGCGCAATTCCGTTGCGAACCGGTAGTAAAGGTAAGTAGAACCCACCTCTGAGCCTCGAGCCAAGCGTCAAAAGAAATCCAGTTATTTATTACGAGCTTCATGTCGGCACTTTCCAAGTGAAGCCAACTCTGATCCCATGTAATTTACAGTCCAGACTTGACCCTGTTTCCCCCCTCCCACCCAGGGTGTGTCACAGTGGTGGGTTGCTACCGGTTCTCCGAACCTGCCACCATCGCTACCGGATCGGGCGATTCGGTCCGAACCGGGAGCATTTCACCCCTGCACTGAGTGCTTCTGTACCAGAGACAAATTCCTTGTTTGTCTAATTACACTTGGCCAAATAAAGTATCCTATTCTATTCTATTCTATTCTATTCTATTCTATTCTATTCTATTCTATTCTATTCTATTCTATTCTATTCTATTCTATTCCATTCCATTCCATTCCATTCCATTCCATTTCACTCCACTCCACTCCACTCCACTCCAGTCTACTCTACTCTACTCTACTCTACTCTACTCTACTCTACTCTACTCTACTCTACTCTACTCTACTCTACTCTACTCCTATTCTATTCTATTCTATTCTATTCTATTCTATTCTATTCTATTCTATTCTATTCTATTCTATTCTATTCTATTCTATCGTATTCTATTTTATAGAGATTGTCTGAAATGTATAGAGTTTCCTGCTTGAGCGGGGGGTTGGACTACAAAATCCCTTCCAACTCTATTATTTGGTTATTCCGGTAACCTCCCCCAAAGGGTTAAACATTTCAGTGTAGGCAATTCTAATCCGTGGCACGCACATCTTGGTGGATGCCTCTGTTCCAGTAGCAAGGATTTCCACTTTCCATTTTCCATTTTCTTTGAAAGCTGTGGTTTTAAAAAATAGAACTTCCCAAGGAAATGTCACACCAGATACTTTCTGTGCATCTGCAATAGAGGATGAAGCTGGGATGGAGTTTCAGCTGTCTGTTTTGCCTTCATTAATTCATCCGATTGACTTAACACTCCCACATATAAACGGATCAGGTGAAGTGTCGCAACTGATCGAGTTGAAATTCTCCCCTGTTGAGATTCAAAGTGATAGTTCTTCAGTTGCTTTGAGGACAAGTGCTAGCAACCTGGATGGGCTAATCTTACTGCCAGGAGGCCGAACTTTTTCCAGCGAAGGGGTATATTTAAACTTGTGTCACAATAAAAAGTGTTTGGCCCCTTCTTGTTAAAAAAAAAAGTTAAGCCTTTCTCTATCTTTGAGGATCTGCGTGAGGAACGGAATGGATACGAATCCAGAAGCAGAAGAAAATTTTCCCATCTGGAGGTCACAGCGATTGCTGTGGAACATGGAAACTGGGCAATCATAGTAGGTTTGGCCCTTTTTCTGTGTTTCATGTGCTGTAAGATTTAGACATTTTACAAGGTTCAAGCTACTAAGAAACTGTAGGAGAAGGACTGGGAGAATCTGGTGGTTGTTGTTAGTTGCAAAATCATGTCCTACCCATTGCGACCCCATGGACAACGTTCCTCCAGGCCTTCCTGTCCTCTACCATCCTCTGGAGTCCATTTAAGCTCACGCCGACTGCTTCAGTGACTCCATCCAGCCACCTCGTTCTCTGCCGTCCCCTTCTTCTTTTGCCCCCAATCATTTCCAGCATTAGGCTCTTCTCCAGTGAGTCCTTCCTTCCTTCTCATTAGGTGGCCAAAGGATTTGAGTTTCATCTTCAAGATCTGGCCTTCTAAGGAGCAGTCAGGGTTGATCTCCTCTAGGACTGACCAGTTGGATCGCCTTGCAGTCCAAGGGACTCGCAGGAGTCTTTTCCAGCACCATAGTTCAAAGGCCTCAATTCAAAGTCCTCAGAATCTGGGGGGTGGAGTTAAAAGTGGAATCAGCCTAGAATATCTACATAGCCACAAGCTAAGTAAGTCCAACTTCCCTTGAATTCTGTTGACCCTTATCTAACTCCTAGTAGATGCTAACCATTACTTGAGAAGATTCTTTGCGTACGCGTGAGTAGCAATACATTGGTAACTGGATCTTCACATGTGAATCCAATCTTTTGAACCTGACAGAAACAATTCTGGCCTTGGGAAAGGAGGACCATAAGTGCAAAGACTAACTTTAGGCTAATCTGGCATCAATATACATTATAGGTAGTCCTTAATTTACATTCGTTTAGTGACCATTTGAACTTACAACAGCTCTTGGCCTTGGTAAAGAGAATTTTCCTATATTGGTGGAAAGGAACTAAGAGTCCAGCTATTAAACAGTGGATTCAAGATATGTTTTCCTGACTAATTTTTGAAATCTCTTTACATTGTAAATATAAGGTGATGGAGCCCTATGTTTCTATATAGTCCAGATTTAATGATGCACTTGACTAAACTAGTGTTTCTCAATCTGGCAACTTTAAAATGGGTGGACTTCAACTCCCAGAATTCCCCAGCCAGCTTAAAGTTGCCAAGGTTGAGAAATATTGGACTAAGCTATACGATTAAGCTAGTTCTGTGCTAATTTATATGGATATTATTTTCAGTTGCAGTACTTTTCAGATCACTATTCTGTATTTTTTTTTCCTGATTGTGTTATCGCTCTTGTATTCCTTGTTTTGTTTCTTGTTATATTTCATCAACGCATTTTTTTTTAAACCAAGTGCCACGGAAATTAATGGGGTTTAAGTTAGTCATGATGACTAATTGTTTCATTGATTTCCGTGGCACTTCTTGTAAAGAGCTTTCCTTCAATCATCTTCGCCCCCCAAGAAAAAGAAAGAGAGAGAGAAAACAATTTTGAAATGCACCATTTATCCTAAATATGTTTGCCGTATAACGTCAACATTTCAAATTTAAGTAGTCCCTGAATTATTATCGCTACTGGGATCAGAATGCCTGTTGCCAAGCAGAGTGTTTGATAAGGGGATAACTCAATTTGATCATCTTTTTTGGCCATGGTTGTTAAATGAATCTGGGTTTCCCCCATTGACTTTGCTCGTCGGAAGTCAGCTGGGAAGATCTCAAATGGGGATCACATGACTCCTGGGATTCTGCAACCCTCATAAGTACATAAGGGTTGCCAAGTGACATGTGTTTGATCACATGATCCAGTGCACTGAAAGCTGTGGAGAAATTCCTCAAATGCCAAAGATTTGCAAAAATGATTTTTTCCCCCCAATGGTTCTTTTCCTTGGACCATTGATCCAGGATGCCAGAAGAGGTCTTCTCCTGAACCTTGGAATGCATTTCCCCCTTTTCTTTGTCCTTAGAAAATTAGGCAAGACTCTCTCTCTTTTTACCAGGTGTTTAAGCTATTATTGCTTGTACTAGTTTCAGTGTTTTATAAATCTGTATGCATGTACAAGGATAATGGCCAAGAATTATTTTCCGTGTTGTGGCCCACCGGCGGCCAGCAGAGCTGGCAGCAGAGTCTGACAGTGAGGAGGTTGGGGAGGAACTTGGGCCAGTCCTGGGGGATGGGGAAAGCTCAGACAAAGACTCTGCATTGGAGGCAGAGAGGGGGCCAAGGCCATCTGGTAGTTATGTGCAGCCTCCAGAGTCTGACATCAGCGAGGCAGAAGAACAGTGGGAGCCTGCACAGAGCTGCCAGACGACAAGTACAATTAAGAAAACAGGGTCAACTTGGGAGTAAGGCTTGGAGATGATTTGCCCCTCCCATAAGATATAAAAGAAGTGCGAATGGGATGTGAGCTTTTGCAGGAAGCAATTAGTTCATCTGGCCGATTCAAGAATTGAAAATTCTGTTTGTGACTCTGTGCCAAGTTTGGCCTTGTCCTGCATCTGGAAATTAGCTCTCTGGCAGCGTTCCACATAAGATAGGTGGGTGTTGATAACCTTCCTCTGAAAGACTGTTTATCAAACCTTGCAGACTGTAAATGAAAGTAATTTACAGTCGTATAAATAAAAGAGGTTTTGTGGAACTTTGCTTTATACTTTCTAAGGAAGCCTGTGTCAAAGCATGACTTTGGAAACTAGGACCAGAAATAATGCTATAAGTTCTAGCTATGCAGCTGTCAGGCTTCAAGAACCAAGCATGACACATGGAGTTACTTAAGAGTAGTATACTTTATTGTCCTTCACTTGCAGACAGAATCCTGTCAGACTAAAGCAACTATTGACATAACTATTGAAATACTCTGGGACTAGCTAGGGAGTAGGGAGGAGTCATTTGAATTCTCATCCTGCCAACTGAATTTTCCAAGCTCAGTTGCCTCTTTCTCCTATGGAATGCAGCTCCAATTCCTTCTGGAAATCCAGACTACATTCCGCTTCACCAGGTTTTTTTAAAATATAAGGAAAAAAATCCTGATTGTAAGATCTACACCAGTGGTGGGTTCCTCCCGGTTTGGCCCGGTTCAGCCGAGTCGGTAGTGGTGACAATATGACGTCACCAAACCGGTTCTCTTTGTTTGGGAGCTGGGGCCTCCCCGCCCCCCCCCGCATTATTCTTACCTTTTATTTGGCCCCGCCCCCAATTTTTCGCTGCCTTCTGAGTCCCAGCTGATCGGCTGGAAGGGAAAAAAACTGTTTAAACTCTTGCCGCGAGGCTTCAAAGGGCCGCCCTACAGCTGATCAGTGTTAAAAGGCAGTGTGGTGGTAGACCAGTGCGCTCGAAAAACAAATGGGTAGACCAGGACACTCCAATGACAAATGGGTAGACCAGTACAGCTCTACAAGCAGTTAAAAGCCTGGTAGACCAGTACCTCTGCTAAATCCTAAAGAATTGTCACATGACCATCAAACCATGCCCACAAATAAGCCACGCCCACAGAACTGGTAGTAAAAAATTTTAGAACCCACCTCTGATCTACACGATAGTGGAACAATCTAGCTATGAAATCTGTAGTTCTCCATCTCTGGAGTTTCTTAAGAAGGAGCCGAATAGACCCACCCTTGAGGATGGCTGAATTGATTTCCCTGCATATTGCAGAGAATTGGAACAGTACCTTTATGAGTACTTCCAAGTCGACAATTCATTTACTCTAGTGTTTTAATTACTACTAACTCCTATTTATTCTCAGCTTCATTTAAGCACCATCTTTCCACCCCTGTTCATCAAATAAAAGAAATGAATAAACATTTGCTGGGACCAAAAGCTTCGGAATTAGGTGGTAGGGTGGTGGGGAAAACCTTGGCATGCCAAAGATTGGGGAGGAAATGAAATGCCCCTGGCTATGTAAATCTGGCCCATTTCTCATGCGATTATTCCAATTCTGTTGCTTTTGGAGGCCTTCCCAAAATCAGTAAGACATTAGGGAACAATGGAGCATTCTGACAGTAGATCAGCAGAAAGGAAAAGTTGAGTCAATGGATGTGTCAGCAGGTCCAATTGGTTGGTGGCTTCGTCTAATTGTTTTTGAAGTTTGCTATCATTTGTACCAGGTCTTAAAGTAGGGGTGTCCAACCTTGGAAACTTAAGACTTATGGATTTCAACTCCCAGAATTCCCCAACCAGCACTAAAGTTGTACTAGAAGACCTCCAAGGACCTCTCCAACTATGTTATTCTATTGTGGCAAAGTAGATGTCCCACTATTAATTCTACTGATAAAGAAGCTCTTCTTCTTCTTCTTCTTCTTCTTCTTCTCCTTCTCCTTCTCCTTCCTCTTCCTCTTCCTCCTCCTCTTCTTCCTCCTCCTCTCCTTCTTCTTCTTCTTCTTCTTCTTCTTCTTCTTCTTCTTCTTCTTCTTCTTCTTCTTCTTCTTCTTCTTCTTCTTCTCCTTCTCCTTCTCCTTCTCCTTCTCCTCCTTCTCCTTCTCCTTCCTCTTCCTCCTCTTCCTCCTCCTCTTCTTCTCCTCCTCCTTCTCCTTCCTCTTCCTCTTCCTCCTCCTCTTCTTCCTCCTCCTCTCCTTCTTCTTCTTCTTCTTCTTCTTCTTCTTCTTCTTCTTCTTCTTCTTCTTCTTCTTCTTCTTCTTCTTCTTCTCCTTCTCCTTCTCCTTCTCCTTCCCCTTCCCCTTCCCCTTCCCCTTCCTCTTCCTCTTCCTCTTCCTCTTCCTCTTCCTCTTCCTCTTCCTCTTCCTCCTCTTCCTCCTCTTCCTCTTCTTCTTCCTCCTCCTCTCTCCTCCTCTTCTTCCTTGTCTCTCTCGTCCTCTTTCTTGTCTCTCTCTTCCTCCAGCCTAGAGCTCTTCCCTTTGTGACTGCAAGCAAAATGAGCCGAAGGATTTTTCTGCAGTGTTTCTGTCACCATCAGTGAAAGAAACTGCAGTGTCTGGGTTGAAAAATGAAATGTTGGTGTGCCCAAAAATGAGACAAAATCGCTTGGGATAAAATTCCTGACAAACAGTCATTGCAAGAAGAAACCTAGAGTTCTTTTTATGGCTTGGATGTGCCCCCTTGCTGTGGTTCTTTTTGCATTTCAGAGAACAGATCCCCCCACCCCTCCCACCCCCCAAGTTACGCTGGTCAGTTTTTATTCCTTCCAACCAATAAAGCTGCAACAGATGAGGTTGTCTAGGAAATCAGGTTTCTTTCTTTCTTTCTTTCTGGTCTATCTCTGCAAGATCATTTGAATCTTGACTGGCTCCGTTCTCAAAAAAAAACAACCTTTTCAGTTTTGTTTTTCATTTTGGAGGGTTATAAGACGGAGTCCTTTTTTTTCATGCTATTAAATTCTCTTCCCCATGTCAAAATTAGCCCTAATAAAAAAAGCAAACCGACCCAGCTTGTTGCTGGACTTCAGTGACAAAATTCCAAGCAGTGGGAGATGGCAAATTAATTCCCGTGAGCAAATCTTGGTTAACAAGCCATAGTTTTGTGTTCAGATAGCACACAAGAGTCAAATAAACCACATGATAGTGTAGTATAGTGGCTGGATGTTGGTTTGGCAATGAAATGAGCCAGATTCCTACATTCAGGAAAAATAATGAAGAGCATGCCAGTGATGGGTTTCACATTTTTTTACTACCAGTTCTGTGGGCGTGGCTTGGTAGGCATGGCAGGGGAAGGATACTGTAAAATCTCCATTCCCACCCCAATCCAGGGAAGGTTACTGCAAAATCCCCATTTCCTCCTGATCAGCTGGGAGTTGGGAGGCAGAGAATTGATGGGAGCCGGGCCAGTCAGAACTTTTACTACCGGTTCTCCGAACTACTCAAAATTTCCACTACTGGTTCTCCAGGACTGGTCAGAACCTGCTGAAACCCACCTTTGATGCGTACAGGTCACATGACCGGCATGACTCAACGCAAAAAGCGCACGGAACACTGTTCCCTTCCCACCAAAGGTGGTCCCTATTTTTCTACTTGCATTTTTTACCTGCTTTTGAACTGCTAGGTTGGCAGAAGCTGGGACAAGGAACGGGCGCTCACCCCATTAAGCGGCCCTAGGGATTCGAACCGCTGAACTGCCAACCTTTCAACCGACAAGCTCAGCGTCTTAGCCACTTGAGCCACCACATCCCTTGTGTATAAATGGCATGAAATAAACTCGTAGCGCTTCTGAACTCTATCCTAACTCTAACTTTTGAGCTCTGTCTGGGCTCCTGATTTCTTGCTCCTGACACATGAGTTATGAGTAGCCTGGACTGGGGGGCGGGGAAATATCCACAGGAAGATATGATGCAGTAGCTGTCTTCAAGTCTCTGAAAGGTTATCATTTAGAAGACAAGCCATTCTGGCTTGGAGTTGTTCCAGAAGACTGGACCAAAAACCATCGGTTAGGTTAGTTGGGTGGCAGGAAAGTACATTTTTGATGCCAAGAGCTGATCAACACTGAAAAATGTTGCCTGGCTGGTATGGCTCTCCATCACTGGTGATGTTTAAGAGAAGCTAAAAGATTATTTCATTTCATTTCATTTCATTTGATTTATATACCGCCCTACTCTCGAAGGACTCAGGGCGGTGAACAGGCACAAGATAAAACACATAGAATACAAAAATTTAAGAGCAGAAGTAAAATCGAATTAAATCAATTTAGCCCAAGACAAATTTAAAACCCCAGGTTAAGAACAAATTAAAATTTACATTAAAATTTACATTAAAAAGAGAATGGGAGAGGTTAGGCCAGACCAGCCTGGTGAAATAAAAAGGTCTTGAGAGCGCGGCGGAAGGTGCGTAGATCTGGGATCCTCCGTATCTCCGGGGGGAGCTCGTTCTAGATAGTAGGTGCCCCCACAGAGAAGACTCTCCCCCTGGGGGCCGCCAGCCGACATTGTTTGGCCGCCAGCACCCGGAGGAGTCCCTCTCTGTGAGAGCGACATTATCAGTGGGACTACCAACTGCTCTGAGATGGAGGAGATTGAATTAAATCTGGGGTCTCCAAACTTGGCAACTTTAAGACTTGTGGAGTTCAACTCCCAGAATTCCCAAGCCATAATTCTGGGAGTTGGAAGTCCACAAGTCTTAAAGTTGCCAAGTTTGAAGTGAATTAGATAGAATCACTTCCATTCGATCTAAATCAAGGTTTGAGAAAATGCCCCAAATCCCCGCCCAAAAAATCACAACAACGCAGCGGATGCCTGGAAATCCAATAGCTGGATTTCAGGAGCCACTAATTTTATTATCCCGTTCCACTGATCTGTTTTCTTTCCTTTCCTCCCCTCCCGCCCCCCACAACACTTCTCAAATTAGACTCCCAAAGTTAGACAGGATCAAAGACTGCTTTATTCATACCTTTGTTTCTGGCATTTGACTAATAATCACAACAAAGAGGCAGAGATTCCTTTGAGGTTCTGCATTTCCTTTTCAACCCGGAGACGGCTGTACGGGGTTTCAAACGATCAAATAATCCTGCTCTTTGGGTTGGGCTTCAGATGCGAGCGGTATTGGTGGGCGAGCCTCGAAAATCAAGTTTCTGTCCCCCTTAGAGAAAATCTATTAGGGTTTTAGAAAAACACAAGCACTTCAAGAGCGTCTGTGTGACAGGAGACAATGGGTGGGGATTACGAGATGGCAGCACGGTTCTTGAGAAGGGAAGCTGGAAGTTCATTAAAGGGTCGGAAGAGTTGCGGTGTTGGATTTTAGATGCAGAGCTTAGCTGTGAGATTTGGGAAGTCATAGAATCTTACGGGTGGGCTTCAAAAATTTTAGCAAGGGGTTCTCGGCCTGGTTACTGGGTGGGCATGGCGTAGTCGGCCTCCTGTATCATGGCGAGAGGGGCGTTTTTGCCCTCCCCGGGTTCTTGAGGCTTTTCTCGAGCCTCCGGGAGGGTGAAATGGCCTCCCCAGGCTCCGGAGGCCCTCTGGAGGTCAGAAACGGGCTTGTTCCCTGCCTTCCTGAACTTCTGGTAGGCCCATTTTTTGCCCTCCCCGAGCCTCCGCATGTACCCTGCACTTACCTGCATCCAAAAAGGGCCGTGTGGGGACTCCTGGGAGGGGTGGGGTGGAAGGGGTAGGGCCAGCCAAGAGTGCGATTTGGGGGTTCTCTGAACTGCACAGAATCTTAGCTAGAGGTTCTCCCGAACCCCTGCAATCCCCAGCAGCCCACCCCTGGTTGGAAGGGACCTTGGAGGTCTTCTAGTCCAACTCTTGCCCAAGGCAGGAGACCTTAAACCATTCCAGACAAATGGCTATTCAATCTCTTCTGTGATGGAGCACCCTCAACTTCTGAAGGCACTGATTCATTGTTCTCACTGTCAGGAAATTTCTCCTTAGTTCTAGGTTGCTTCTCTCCTTGATTAGTTTCCATCCGTTGCTTCTTCTCTTGCCTTCAGGTGCTTTTGAGAATGGCTTGTCCCCCATCCTCTTTTTGGTCTTCTTGGTTCCTTGGAGGACCTCTTGATCTTCCCCAAGGTGTTGGGAGTCCACAGTCTGTCTCTTTTTTGTTGTATCCAGATGTTGCAATTTGTATATGGAAGGGAAGGAAAGTCTATTCAGGTGGAAAGTGCCAACTTAACTTCCCTGTTCAAATATATTTTATGGCAGGTCGGGTTTAATGGATTAACAGAGTTGGAAGGGACCTTGTAGGTCATCTAGTCCAACCCCCTGCCCAAGCAGGAGACCCTACGCCATTTCTGACAAATGGCAGTCCATTCTCTTCTTGAAAGCCTCCAGTGATGAAGCTCCCACAACTTCCGAACGCAACTTATATGAGCCTTGGTGGCGCAGCAGACTAAAGTGCTGTTAAGTAGCACTTAGCTGCCAGCTGCCTGCAATTACTGCGAGTTCAAATCTCACCAGGCTCAAGGTTGACTCAGCCTTCCATCCTTCCGAGGTAGATAAAATGGGGACCCGGATTGTGGGGGCAATAAGATGACTTTGTATAAAAAAGAACACCGCTTGGAGGGGCCGAAAGCCCTACTAAGCAGGTATATACAAAAGTATGAAGGCTATTGCTTAACGCATTGTAAGCCGCCCTGAGTCTCCGGAGAAGGGCGGCATATAAATCGAACCAATAAATAAATAAACTTCTGTTCCATCGGTTGATTGTTCTCACTGTCACTGGTTTTTTGTGGTTTTTTTTTTTGTTTTACTGTTTTTGTTCCTAAAATAAAGGGGAAAAATAACATCCTGTTCTGAGTTTTATCTTATTCTGAAGTGCATTAGCTCTCAACAGCGCAATGCTTAAGACCGGATGACAGGTAAGGAGAAAACTATGTCTAGCAGATAAATTAGGATAATGTAATAAGGGAGGACAAAAGAGGTTACATTTGTTGTTTTTTTGTCAAGAGGCCAAAACCGGGTAAATACATCCGTCTCCTTTTCAGGACATTTAGCCGTTGAGCTGTCTGCTGGCTTAAAGCTTTTTTTCCTGTGATAAAGTGGATTTAAGCTTCCAACGCAATACGCATTGACTGTCAAAGATGGTCCTCGTTTCATTGAGATAAACGATGCAATATGCCTAATTACTCTTGCTGGATGGAACTATTCAAGATGCTGTAAGGCTTGGAAAAGGCACAAGGGAAGAAGAAGAAGAAAAAAAAGGAAAGAAGAAATGCCATTTTTCTCTCGAGAGCTCCTCGGTGCAAGACAGATGTGTCCCTTTCAGCGGACTTGTTATTTTAAAATAGAGGGATAATTCAAATCTAATTGAATCATCCAGAGAATAAGAGAGAGGCAGTCCTATCGGTTGAAGGAAAGCCGTTCTAAGGGCAAAAGTCTCAGATGCAACCAACTCGGGGACGAGATTCAGCCATCGTTGGGCTCAAGCCAGGGTGAAATGCTACCGGTTCGGACCGGTTCAGCAGAACCGGTAGCAATGGTAGTGGGTGGTTCGGAGAACCGGTAGCGACGGCAGTGTGAGGCTCCGCCCACTCACCCGGTCGTCGTTACTTCCTGGTTTTAACCTGTTTTTTACTCTCTGCACATGTGCAGAGGGTCCACACACTCGTAGTGCATGCATTTCCGAACTGGTAGGGAAGGTAAGTAGATTTCATCCCTGGTTCAAGCTGAACATCCAGGGAGCAGCTCTGCACACAACACACCGGCTTGTGCTGACTGTCAGAGTTTGTTGCCGCAATCACATCCATAAAGCACACACAGGTAACTGATTCAGCAGGAGTCATTAACTTCTCTTTATATATAATATAACACATAAGTAAATATACAATACCAATGGCAGGGGAGAGAACAGTTTTCCATTCCAGTTCAGAGAGCAGACTAGTTTCAGTTTCAGTTCAGTTTCAGTTTCAGTTTCAGTTTCAGTTTCAGTTGTTTCAGTTTCAGTTCAGTTTCAGTTTCAGTTTCAGTTCACGCCCAGGCTCCAAAACTGTTTCAGTCACCAATCAGTTCCCATTGGCCGATCTGTTGCCATGCCTATTTATCGGCTGACCTTGTTACTAAGCCTCTTTCAGTCTATGAACCAAATACACCGTCACTGACACTGGCTTGTGGCAGTTACTGGGTTAGCCACATGGAGACTTTGTGGTGGAATGTAGAGTTCTTGAGAAGGAAGACTTGACGTTCGTGAAACGGTTTGAATAGCTGCAGTATTGGGTTTTCGATGCAGAGCTTAGCTGTGAGATTCAGATTTAAGAAATCATAGAATCTTAAGGCTGGAAGGGACCTTGGAGGTCTTCTAGTCCAACCCCTGCTCAAGCGGGAGACTCTAGAGCAGGGGTCTTCAACCTTGGCAACTTTAAGCCTGGCGGACTTCAACTCCCAGAATTCCACAGAGCTGGCTGTGGAATTCTGGGAGTTGAAGTCCGCCAGGCTTAAAGTTGCCAAGGTGTGTCCTAGACCATTTCAGACAAATCTGTCTGTCCAATTTCTTCTTAAAAACCTCCAGGAAGCAAAAAATCAGGAAAAAAATGTAAAAGAAATGTTTAAAAAATTGTAACAAGGAGGCCTGACTAAACATCGAACCATGAGTTTTTTTATTATAATAATAATAATAATAATAATAATAATAATAACAACAACAACAACAACAACAACAACAACAACAACTCAATATATAATATATATAATATATAATATATAATAATAATAATAAAACCTCAAGATCTTGTGGGACTTCAGGATTCAGACTGACAGGCACTTGGTCCACAACACACCTGACATAACAATAGTTGAAAAGAAAAAAGTATGGTTCATTGACATTGCAATACCTGGTGATGCACGGATTGAAGATAAGCAGCAAGAAAAAATCACAAAGTACCGGGACTTAAAAATTGAAGTTGAGACTGTGGAAAAAGAAATCGTGTGTTGTCCCGATTGTAATTGGAGTCCTTGGAGCAATACCCAAAGGGCTACCCCGCTATTTAGAAATTCTAAATTTACTGGACTTGAACATTTTGACTTTACAAAAAACCACCTTACTCGGAACAGCTTACATCCTCCGACAATACCTTAACAGTTCCTAGGTCCTTGGTTAGGACTCGAGCTGCTGAGCTATTAACCAGCCTCAAAGACTGTGAATCTCACTAAAGATTAACCAATAATAATAATAATAATTGGAATTATTTCTTATTTCTCTCTTCGGCAACAAAACCTCTCCCTGAAAATTACCCGGATCTTCTCATCCGTTTTCTGTTCCTTTCAGGGTTTTTTTTTTTTTTTTTGAAAGCCCCATATTGCTTTGCAAAGAAAGATATTTGCTGGTTGCAGACAGAGATTGATAAGTCTTTCAAAGTCGCAACATATATTGGGAGGAAACTCCATCCATCAAACTTTGCTTCTCCAAGCCTCCAGTTGGCAAACTGAACATGGGAAACAAGGGTTTCTACATCCATTATGTGGTGGCATATTGTCAAATTCTGCGAAAGGGCATCTGGAACTGCCTTGATACTAGATATCTTCCACTGCATTAAACTTCAGCTGGAGTGCTGCAGTACCGGCAGCTTGTGCGAATGCTCCTTATGTTTCCGTCGCCTGGTCTTTGAAATCACAAGGTGCCTTTTTCAAGACCTAACAGGAGGCTTTCATTTCCCTCCTCTCCCCACCCCCAATTTTTTTTCTTCCAGAAAGATGCGGTGATTTATATTGACCATCTGTTCAAAGTCTCTGTCTGACAGACTCTCAGGAACTTGCAATATTGATGAGTCGTTTCTTTTCCTGAGACTCTATAGAGCTTTGCAAATTTCATCCCCATTCCATTCCACCCCGTCCCATCCCGTTGGGTGGCGATGGCTAGAATAGAATAGAATAGAATAGAATAGAATAATGGAATGGAATGGAATGGAATAGAATAGAATAGAATAGAATAGAATAGAATAGAATAGAATAGAATAGAGTAGAGTAGAGTAGAGTAGAGTAGAGTAGAGTAGAGTAGAGTAGAGTAGAGTAGAGTAGAGTAGAGTAGAGTAGAGTAGAATAGAATAGAATAGAATAGAATAGAATAGAATAGAATAGAATAGAATAGAATAGAATAGAATAGAATAGAATAATGGAATGGAATGGAATGGAATGGAATGGAATAGGACAGGACAGGACAGGACAGGATAGAATAATGGAATGGAATGGAATGGAATGGAATGGAATGGAATGGAATAGAATAGAATAGAATAGAATAGAATGGAATGGAATGGAATGGAATGGAATGGAATGGAATGGAATGGAATGGAATGGAATGGAATAGAATAGAAAATAGAATAGAATAGAATAGAATAGAATAGAATAGAATAGAATAGAATAGAATAGAATAGAATAGAATAGAATAGAATAGAATAGAATTCTTTATTGCCAAGTAAAAACGCAAAAGGTGGGAAGAGGTGGTGGGTGGGTGGGGGCTAAATGAAATAAACTGTGGGTACTTGGATTCATGCCCTTCCTATGACATTCCTTCACTTGAAGGATCAATGGAAGAGAATACCGTGTTTCCCCGAAAATAAGACCCTGCCTTATATTTTTTTGAACCCCGAAATAAGCGCTTGGCCTTATTTTCGGGGACGTCTTATCATTTTGGGGCACGTGGAGCAAGACGGGGATCCTCTTGCTGTCTTACCTTATTTCCAGCTCTGTTTCCCTGACACTATTCAGAGGAAATGGCAGGGACCAGCTGCGCATGTGGTTAAATATTTTTGGGGAGGGCTTATTTTCAGAGAGGGCTTGTTTTCGGGGAAACAGGATATTTGTAGCCCAGGGTTGAGCTGTGGGATTCTTGGTGCTCTCTGAGCTTAGTGGTTTTCTTGCAGACATTTCATTACCCAACTAGGTAACATCATCAGTGCTGGAAGGGAGTGGGGCTCGCTCTTATGAGTTTGCTCCTAGTTAGATAATGAGACGTCTGCAAGAAAACCACCAAGCTCAGAGACCACCAAGGACCAGGAGTGAAATGCTACTGGTTCGCCTGAACCGGTAATAAAAAAAATGCTTTAAAATAATAATAATAAAAAAAAGTTCAGACGATCGCGTGGCACACCTATTGCCAATAGTACCTATTGCCCAAACCTGTATTTTTGTGTAATGTGTGATAGTTGGTTTTTGAGCTCTCTGTGACTGTGAGGTTCCTGCTTGTTGCAGGGGCCGTTTTGTGTGAAGTCCAGTTGCTTTTGCGTTGCGGGTGAGTCAGTTGTGTAGCTTTTGTGTTATTTTTGTGTAAAGTGTGATAGTTGGTATCAGGTTCCAGGCTAATAAGAAAGGATGACACAAACAAACGAGGTTTGATGTTGCTTTTCCTTTTTATTACTGGCACTCACTGACATCTAGTCCCCCGATCTAGCCGATCGGTCCGGTGACATCATTGGTACGCGGCCGCCTCTCAGCTGTGCAGCGGCCGCGCCACCGAATTTAGGGATTTTGGCTCACAATTCTCAGTTCCGGCTTTGCAATATTGCAATGCACTTGATCTCTAATAAAACTACCCCTTTCTCAACAAATGGAGCCAAGGATCGTTTTCTATTTTAGAGGTTCAAATTGTCGGCAGTCCGACACACAGTAGCAACCCCATTCTTGAGGTACCAGTTCTGAGCCCTCCACAACCTCTAGGTATTCCCCATACAACTCTCCCTCTCCCTCTCTTCTTCGACTGGAGGTGTTGGTCCATGGGAGAAAGCACAATCTTTCAGGAGTGTTTGTCGCAGCTACGTCAACTTCCTTGCTAGTTCCAATGTTTATATGAGAGCGAAGTTGGTTGCCAAAAGCAAGGTCAATTAAGCTGGAGTTCAGAGAAACCACATTTCGGTAATACAAAACCAACAAAGTCAAAGATCCAGGTCAGCCCCCTGATCCACAGCCAAGGAAGCAAAAAAAGCTGAGATGATGGCGAAGCAAAATAACATTGTTCTAAGCATTTTTTTTTGGTAACCCAAAGGACAAGGCTGCAGTCAGTAATGGGCACTGAGAGCCTTCAGAAATTCTCCTCCAACTGATGGCCAGACAAAGTGGCTGGATAATTTCTCTAAATTTATCTTGGGGGAGTTTCTCCAACTATTTCTCAAGGGCACCATTTCACTTAGCAGCAGCAGGAACACCACAAAGGAAAGGAAAGGAAAGGGAAGGGAAGGGGAGGGGAGGGGAGAGGAGAGGAGAGGAGAGGAGAGGAGAGGAGAGGAGAGGAGAGGAGAGGAGAGGAGAGGAGAGGAGAGGAGAGGAGAGGAGAGGAGAAGAAAGGAAAGGAAAGGAAAGGAAAGGAAAGGAAAGGAAAGGAAAGGAAAGGAAAGGAAAGGAAAGGAAAGGAAAGGAAAGGGGGAAGAAAGGAAAGGGGCAAGGGAAGGAAAGGGAAGGAAAGGAGAAAGGAAAGGAAAGGAAAGGAAAGGAAAGGAAAGGAAAGGAAAGGAAAGGAAAGGAAAGGAAAGGAAAGGAAAGGAAAGGGGGAGGGAGGAAAGGAAAGGAAAGGGGGAGGGAGGAAAGGGAAGGAAGAAGAGATATAGGGAAAGGAAGGGAAGGGAAAGGAAGGGGAAGGGAAGGGAAGGGAAGGGGAGAGGAAAGGAAAGGAAAGGAAAGGGGGAAGAAAGGAAAGGAAAGGGGCAAGGGAAGGGAAGGGAAGGGAAGGGAAGGGAAGGGAAGGGGAGGGGAGAGGAGAGGAGAGGAGAGGAGAGGAGAGGAGAGGAGAGGAGAGGAGAGGAGAGGAGAGGAGAGGAGAGGAGAAGAAAGGAAAGGAAAGGAAAGGAAAGGAAAGGAAAGGAAAGGAAAGGAAAGGAAAGGAAAGGAAAGGAAAGGGGGAAGAAAGGAAAGGGGCAAGGGAAGGAAAGGGAAGGAAAGGAGAAAGGAAAGGAAAGGAAAGGAAAGGAAAGGAAAGGAAAGGAAAGGAAAGGAAAGGAAAGGAAAGGAAAGGGGGAGGGAGGAAAGGAAAGGAAAGGGGGAGGGAGGAAAGGGAAGGAAGAAGAGATATAGGGAAAGGAAGGGAAGGGAAAGGAAGGGGAAGGGAAGGGAAGGGAAGGGAAGGGGAGAGGAAAGGAAAGGAAAGGAAAGGGGGAAGAAAGGAAAGGAAAGGGGCAAGGGAAGGGAAGGGAAGGGAAGGGAAGGGGAGAGGAAAGGAAAGGAAAGGAAAGGGGGAAGAAAGGAAAGGAAAGGGGCAAGGGAAGGGAAGGGAAGGGAAGGAAAGGGAAGGAAAGGAAAGGAAAGGAAAGGAAAGGAAAGGAAAGGAAAGGAAAGGAAAGGGGGAGGGAGGAAAGGGAAGGAAGAAGAGATATAGGGAAAGGAAGGGAAGGGAAAGGAAGGGGAAGGGAAGGGAAGGGAAGGGAAGGGGAGAGGAAAGGAAAGGAAAGGAAAGGGGGAAGAAAGGAAAGGGGCAAGGGAAGGAAAGGGAAGGAAAGGAGAAAGGAAAGGAAAGGAAAGGAAAGGAAAGGAAAGGAAAGGAAAGGAAAGGAAAGGAAAGGAAAGGAAAGGGGGAGGGAGGAAAGGGAAGGAAGAAGAGATATAGGGAAAGGAAGGGAAGGGAAAGGAAGGGGAAGGGAAGGGAAGGGAAGGGAAGGGGAGAGGAAAGGAAAGGAAAGGAAAGGGGGAAGAAAGGAAAGGAAAGGGGCAAGGGAAGGGAAGGGAAGGGAAGGGAAGGGAAGGGGAGAGGAAAGGAAAGGAAAGGAAAGGGGGAAGAAAGGAAAGGAAAGGGGCAAGGGAAGGGAAGGGAAGGGAAGGGAAGGGAAGGAAAGGAAAGGAAAGGAAAGGAAAGGAAAGGAAAGGAAAGGAAAGGAAAGGAAAGGAAAGGAAAGGGGAAGGAAATAGGGAAGAAAGTAAGGAAGGAAGTTGGGTGACTTAGGACCAGTGCCTCTCTCTCAAACCCTGAGAAGGCATCTGGGACTGGTCAAATAAGCCTTCTGCAAATTCAATGCACTCTGGAAGTATAGGGATGACAATTTCCAGCATTCCGTTGGCTGTGTGAGTTGGGAATGATAGGATGTGTAGTTCCAAAGTATCTTGGAGGGACCTCAGGTTGGGACAATGTCCAAGCTGTGAAGCTGAATCTCTGAAACAAGACTTCTGCCTGTGGTTGCTTACCCAAGTAACAATCTCATTAGAAACACTACATTAATCTTGAGAAGAGCCTCGTATTTATTTAGAACATCTTTAACGATTTGCTCGCCTCTTTACATTTTTTCCCTCCCTCTCCCTCCGAGCATACAGTATATAATCGCATCTGTCCTTTTAATCCTGTTTGCAGCATTCATCGGTGAATATTTCCTGAATTAAATGGAGGGGAAACGAATAGGACCACTTAGGGTCTGTCTGATGAGGAAAATCTTTATCCTCTGAGTAGCACCTGCCAGAGAAATTTGTAGTCCAGGGAGGTGAGTGTAAAAGAAAGAATGACTTCCTTTTCCTTCTTCGATTCTTGGCTCTGGGGCTCCAATTCTTCTTAATTTGATTTATGCTCCACAGAAGCATGGAGTTATCTTAAGGTTCCTTTACACAATAAGCAAATGTCTCTTGGATCAGAATCTATAAGAGAAGAGCAAGCAGAATGGAGGAGGCGGTGTTAAGCAGGTCATCAGCCTAGCATCATTACATTGCCGCAAATGTCTTATCTTAACTCCAAGCAAGTGCTAACTTTTAGTTGAGAAGATTCCTGTGCAGAAGACAGTTAAAGCAATAAATCAGTTTAACTGGAACTGGTCTTTTGTGCCCGACACAATGTGGTTTAGCAAATGCAGTTTGTAGTTTATTGTGGTAGATATAAATGCAACTGTGATGGTTTGTTCAGCAAACTCAGTCTTGGCTAAAACCAATCATGGCTTTCTCGCATGGTCAAAAACATGAAATAAGTCCAGGGATGGTATTCACCTATCTTTGGTACTGGTTTGCAAATGTGAGAGCGCGCGTGTGATGATGTCCGGGTGGGTGGGTGGAGCATCCTGTAGCCGCAGCTACCGGTTTGCTCAAACCGGATAGAACCAGCTGAATGAGAGGTTGTTGTTTTTTTCTTCAAAAAAAAAAACAGTTACTTTTCTAAAGGATCTATGATCGAATAACAGAATAATCTGCCAGGCTTGTCTGTGCTACTCTGGGCTGAAAGGGTTTCTTTTCCGCTGATAAGGAATGCTTGCTTCCTTGGTGATAATCGACTCTTATCAAGCTGCTTGATAAGGTACCTTGTCAAGTAGGACGGTTTTAATTCAATAACCCATCTACCCTCCCAGCGCTGAGCTTCATTCGCCTCCTCGGTCACCTGGCGATTGGCGCCTTTCAGTGCTGCGGGGTTTGGAGAGGGCATGAAATTTTCATACGTTTAGAATTTCCGACGGTCATGAATTATTGAACATGTGCAGCAGGAGAGACCAAGAGAACACGAAAGGGAAAGCCAGAGAGGAGCCTTGGATGCTTAGCTTGGCATTCTTCACTCAACTGTTCTCCGACGACAGGAGGGCAAATCGTGGGAGATTTACCTTGGATTCTTTCCATAGGTGTTCAGTTGTAAAGCTAACACAGTATATATATATAGATATATAGATAGATAAAGAGAGAGAGAGAGAGAGAGAGAGAGAGAGAGAGAGAGAGAGAGAGAGAGAGTGTCCTTGAATTGTCTAATGGAGCCTGCCCATTACGGTAGTTAATTCATGACAGATGTCAAACTGAACCGATTTTATAAGCGTTTTCTGAGTCGGTCATTAAACAAACGAATGGTTTTCTGTGGGTATGATTTTAGCCTATAGGGATGCTGTAAAGGTAAAGGTAAAGGTTCCCCTCACACATATGTGCTAGTCATTCCCGACTCTAGGGGGCGGTGCTCAACTCCGTTTCAAAGACGAAGAGCCAGCGCTGTCCGAAGACATCTCTGTGGTCATGTGGCCGGCATGACTCAATGCCAAAGGCGCATGGAACGCTGTTCCCTTCCCACCAAAGGTGGTCCCTATTTTTCTACTTGCATTTTTTACGTGCTTTCAAACTGCTAGGTTGGCAGAAGCTGGGACAAATAACGGGAGCTCACCCCGTTACGCGGCACTAGGGATTCGAACCGCCGAACTGCCGACCTTTCGGTCGACAAGCTCAGCATCTTAGCCACTGAGCCACTGCGTCCCTATAGGGATGCTGTAAACAGCCATAAATGTGGCCCCAAATGCAGTCACTTAAGTACCCCCAGATAGGTCCATCAGAACTTTGAATTGTCACTAAACAAAGGGTTGTAAGTAGAGGACGCTCTGCATTTCAGCAATATCTGTCACATGTCATCTGGGAAATAGCTATTGTTCTAGCAAGGTCAAGCATTAAGATTAGTGTTTTTACCTAAAACAAGGAATACGTATTAAAGTGAAGCTTTCTCATCATCAATTCCTTTCTTGGGAATTTCAGCCAAAAGAAGATACTATTAGAAAACAAGGACTAAGGGTGACATGATAGCACTCTTCCAGTATCTCAGGGGTTGCCACAAAGAAGCGGGAGTCAAGCTATTCCCCAAAGAGAAAGAATCTGCACCTCTATAACTGTCTGGTTTGGTTCTGCAACCCAACAAGAGAGACACAGACTTCAGAGGATAATTAGAACTGCAGAAAAAACAATGGCTACCAACCTGCCTTCCATTGAGGACCTGTATACTGCATGAGTCAAAAAGAGGGCTGTGAAAATACCTACAGACCCCTCACATCCTGGACATAAACTGTTTCAACTCCTACCCTCAAAATGACGCTATAGAGCACTGCACACCAGAACAACTAGACACAAGGACAGTTTTTCCCCGAATGCCATCACTCTGCTAAACAAATAATTCCCTCAACACTGTCAAACTAGTTACTAAGTCTGCATTACTATTAATCTTCTCATCGTTCCTATCACCCATCTCCTCCCACTTATGACTGCATGACTGTAATCTTGTTGCTGGTATCCTTATGATTTATATTGACTGTTTCCTAATATGTTTTGATTGCTTATTTGTTCCCTATGACTATCATTAAGTGTTGTACCTTATGATTCTTGACAAATGTATCTTTTCTTTTTACGTACAATGAGAGCATATGCACCAAAGGCAAATTCCTTGTGTGTCCAATCACACTTGGCCAATAAAAAATTCTCTTCTCTTCTCTTCTCTTCTCTTCTCTTCTCTTCTCTTCTCTTCTCTTCTCTTCTATTCTCTTCTCTTCTATTCTATTCTATTCTATTCTATTCTATTCTATAATAAGGAGGCTGTAGACTTCAATCCTAGGTAGTGGCAGATATTTCTCTCTCTGGGGGCAATGAGTAATGTTACATTTTAATAAAAAAACACTCTGAAGTTCAATCGTCATTGTAAACAGTTGAGGTGCGACCGACATATTTCATCGATTGCTGGTTACAGAAACAGTTACTGCTTTTTTGAAAATTAA
Source organism: Pantherophis guttatus (assembly GCF_059756535.1). Classification (NCBI taxonomy): domain Eukaryota; kingdom Metazoa; phylum Chordata; class Lepidosauria; order Squamata; family Colubridae; genus Pantherophis; species Pantherophis guttatus. Next base: position 13,710,038 of record NC_142076.1, on the reverse strand, counting down.
ATTTTTTAAGTGATGTTTTCAGACAAGGGCATTCAGTTAGCTGAATGAAAGATTTTTATTATTTTTTAATAAATTCCATTATGGAATTAAAAAACAGTTCATTCAGAAATCCCAAACTCTGCAGGAAATTCATTTGAGATGAATTTGGGAAGCAGATCAAGGTTTTTTTTCCCCTCCCACCAAACCTGAAAATTGAAAATTAATAGCATGAGTCATCATGAGTCACACCTGGGATCTTTGTTTGCAGATATTATATTATGTTGTTTCAATTCCTTTAGTTAAGAAATCAACCGTTTACTTCCTCCTATTTCCAGTAAGTCAGCTTAACACTCTTTAATGAGTTTGCTGTACCAGAAGCATACAAATGATTGAATTTTAGTTAAACAAGCCTGAAGGCGTTGTAAAATTCCAAAGAAATAATTTCCCCGGCAAGATTTCAAACCTGCCTTAACTTTCGTTTTCAGGTTTCGGTGATAAAATTGTTTTTGAGTGATTAAAATTGCTATTGTTCTTGCATGAAGCATGCAGTATAATCTGATTCAGAACAAAAGCTTTAAAAGCTCCCAGATGGTCCTTAAATTAATCGATTATGTATTTATTGTGGATTAATAACCCACAAAATATCTTTGTTGTTGACATTCAGACTGTGGATCAACAAATAGTGACATATTAAAATACCATCTTAAGCCAACTTGAGTTTTGCAAAACCCTAGGAGGGATTTTTTCCCCCCTAGGCTGTGTTTGTATAGGAATGTGTTAATCTCTGTCTGTTTCATTCTCATACCTAAGAGAGTAATCATCTTATTGATAGATCTTGGCTTCATTATGGTGGATTCAAAAACTTAATACCGTTCAGTTATTCTACTCAGTTTTCTAAAGGGCTGCCCAAAGAAACTCTTAATGCTATTTGCTTTCTAAATTTAAAGGGACAAAACTTGAACAACAAGCTTTAAACAACAACTCGAACGACAAGACACGTAGAGGTAAATCCCATTTAGATATCATTCAAAAAAGAAAAGTTAAAAAGCCAGGGGAGAAAAAAAAAGGACTAGAATGCATCTTTTTCAGCAACCACCACCCAAGATAAGCAGTGATTAACACCAGACAAACAACCGAGCAAAAAACAATATCCTAATCAAGGAACTGTCAAGGAGAAAACCAGACTTCCATCAACACACTGGCAGGGCAAGCTATTCTATATAAGAAGGGAGCAAACCCCACACAATCAAGATAAAAAAGCTAAGAGAAAAACAAAAAAGACCAGAACACAGTCTCTTTAGCAGACTATACCCAGAGAAGCAGGGATTAACACCAGACAAACACTCAAGTAAAAAACAATATCCTAATCAAGGAACTACCAAAGAGAAAACCTTACCCTCATAAGGATTGGCAGGGCAAGCTATTATATATAAACAGGGAGCAAATCTCACTTGACACAGAAGGAAAGGCTTAAGGAGGCATAGAATCAAAATCACATGAAGTAGTAGTACCACTTTGTAAAGCTTTAGTAAGACCACACCTGAAATACTGCATCCAGTTTTGGTCACCACATTACAAAAAAAAATGTTGAGACTTTGGAAAAAGTGCAAAGAAGACGATTAAGGCCCTGGAGAATAAAACATAAGAAGAACGGTTGTAGGAATTAGGTATGGCCAGTCTAGAGAAAAGAAGGATGAGTTTTATTCATTCATTCATTCATTCATTCATTCATTCATTCATTCATTCATTCATTCATTCATTCATTCATTTTGTCAAGCATGTATTAGATAACAGATATAGGCATAAACATAGTTATTAATACATGAAATGGATACGAATAAATGGGGACATTAGGACAGGGACGGTAGACAGGCTGGTGAGCTTATGCACGCCCCTTACAGACCTCTTAGGAATGGGGTGAAGTCAACAGTAGACAGTCTAAGGTTAAAGTTTTGGGGGTTTGGGGAAGAAACCACAGAGTCAGGTAGTGCGTTCCAGGCACTGACCACTCTGTTACTGAAGTCACATTTTCTGCAATCGAGTTTGGAGCGGTTTACCTTGAGTTTGTATCTATTGTGTGCTCGTGTATTGTTGTGGTTGAAGCTGAAGTAGTCATTGACAGGTAGGATGTTGTAGCAGATAATTTTATGTACTACGCTTAGGTCAGACGGAAGGCGGCATAGTTCTAAGTTGTCTAAGCCCAACATTTCAAGCCTGGTGCCATAAGGTATTCTGTTGTGAGCAGAGGAGTGGAGGACTCTTCTCGTGAAATATCTCTGGACTCTCTCAATTGTATTAATGTCCGATATACAGTGCGGGTTCCAGACAGATGAGCTGTATTCGAGAAGTGGTCTAGCAAAGGTTTTGTACGCTGTAGTTAGCAGTACAATATTACCAGAGGAGAAGCTACGCAAGATTAGGTTAACAACTCTTAATGCCTTTTGGGCAATGTTGTTACAGTGGCCTTAGGGGTAACATGATAGCAGTATTCCAGTATTTGAGGGGCTGCCATAAAGAAAAGGGGGACAACCTATTCTCCAAAGCACCTGAGGGCAAGACAAGAAACAACGGATGGAAACTAATCAAGGAGAGAAGCAACCTGGAACTAAGGAGAAACTTCCTACCAGTGAGAACAATTAAGCAGTGGAACAACTTGCCTCCAGAAGTTGTGAATGCTCCAACACTGGAAGTTTTTAAGAAGAGGTTGGATAGCAGGGTTCTGTTTACTACCGGTTCTGTGGGCGTGGCTTATTTTGTGGGTGTGGCTTGGAGGTCATGTGACTAGGTGGGCGTGACTAGCTGGTCAGAGTCATGTCTGGAAGGTCCTCGCACTTACGACCAGTCCTCGCACTTACGACCCAAGTCATTTGTTTGCTTTTAACACTGATCAGCTGTAAGGCGGCCCTTTGAAGCCCCGCGGCAAGAGTTTAAACAGTTTTTTCCCCTCTAGTCATCAGCTGGGACTCAGGAGGCAGCAATAGATTGGGGGTGGGGCCAAATAAAAGGTAAGAATAACGTGGGGGGTGGGGGGTGGGAGGGTGGGGGGGGGAGAACCGGTTCGGTGACATCATATCGTCACCGCTACCGGCTCGGCTGAACCGGACCGAACTGGGAGGAACCCACCACTGCTGGATAGTCACCTGTCCGAAATGGTATAGGGTTTCCTGCTTGAATAGGGGGTTGGACTAGAAGACCTCCAAGGTCCCTTCCAGCTTTATTCCGATTGAAGTCAGAGAGATAATATATATTTTATTGCTACCCCATCCTTTGGAAAACACTAACATGGCGTCTCCCTACTTAACGTATGAGGAGGCTGTCAAAGAATTACTTGGCGAAGCCTTTGATATGTAGGAGCCATTAATTATGGATGCCTGAACTGAATTTGTTTTCGTGGTATTTGTCCTATATTTTTTTTATGCATTGTTTTATGTGTAATTGTAAACTACCAGCGGTTTCTGAGCTGAAATAAGCTGTATAGAAAAACTGAAAATGGATCAATAGACTGATAGACAGGTAAGCTTTGATAAGGGTTGATTCTGCCTTGTGTTGTCTGGTTCAATCTATTTTGCACACTCAGGGTATTGTGCCAAGATGGAAAATGGGTCACTTTAATAAGTATGGAAAGTGTTTTGTGTACGCATAGCTGCTGACTTATATTAGAAGCCGTGTTTTCAGGAGACTTTTGACAACTGAAGTGTATCCAAAATGTAAAACAAAGACTGGTGAAAAATAATAACGAATACTATTATTAGGAGCTTAAAGGCAGGGGTGGGCTGCTGGGGGTTCGCAGGGGTTCGGGAGAATCTCTAGCTAAGATTTTGTGCAGTTCAGAGAACCCCCAAATCAGGGGTGGGTTCTAAATTTTTTTACTACCGGTTCTGTGGGCGTGGCTTATTTTGTGGGTGTGGCTTGGAGGTCATGTGACTAGGTGGGCATGGCTAGCTGGTCAGAGTCATTTCTGGAAGGTCCTCGCACTTACGACCAGTCCTCACACTTACGACCCGACTCATTTGTTTGCTTTTAACACTGATCAGCTGTAGGGCGGCCCTTTGAAGCCCCGCGGCAAGAGTTTAAACAGTTTTTTTTCCCTTCTAGTCATCAGCTGGGACTCAGGAGGCAGCAATAGATTGGGGGTGGGACCAAATAAAAGGTAAGAATAACGTGGGTGGGGGTGGGAGGGTGGGGGGGGGAGAACTGGTTCGGTGATGTCATATCGTCATCGCTACCAGCTTGGCCGAACCGGACTGAACCGGGAGGAATCCACCACTGCCCCAAATCCCACTCCTGGTTGGCCCTGCCCACCCCATCCTGCTCCTCCCAGGAGTCCCCACATGGACCCGCTTTGGATGCAGATAAGTGCAGGTTGCGCATGGAAGCTCGGGGAGGGTGAAAAATGGGCCTACCTGAGGCCCTCTGGAGGCCGGAAATGGGCCTCCGGAGGGCCTCCGGAGCCTGGGGAGGCTGTTTTCACCCTCCTGGAGGCTCGAGAAAAGCCTCTGGAGCCCAGGGAGGGCAAAAATGCCCCCCCGCCATGGTGCAGGGGGCTGACTAGGCCATGCCCACCATGGCCACGCCCATCCAGCGACTGAGCAGAGAACCCCTTGCTAAAATTTTTGAAGCCCACCCCTGCTTAAAGGGATATGTGATAATGGTGTTCAAATATCCAAGGAGTGATCACAAAGTCACGTTGTTCTGCCCCAGCTACTGACCCCAAAGAACGCAGCACACACAAAGTCTGTACAAACCTTAGTTTACTAAATTAAATCAGTTTTTTTTTCAAACAAAGGCTGTTAATTAACTTTCTTAACAGGCTACAAGAATTCAAAGAATAAATAATCTTAATCTTACTATGGTTGGCAGAAAGCCCAGAAGCAATTTGCAGAGAACTAAGATCAAGGCACGAAGGAGAGTGATTGAAGTTGTTCACTGCAAATTGCTTCAGTCGGCGTTCCTCCTTAAATAGGCGAAGGGAATGGCCAATTAGCCCCAAGCCTTACTCTCGAAGAGACCTCCTCCTGAGGAGCCACTCCTGCCTTTTGGCAGTTCTCTGCACCTGTACATCGAGAAGAGGCTCCTCCTCTTCATCCTCTTCACTTATGGGAGCTTCTGGAGGTTCTGAAAGCCCTGGCTGAATCCCCGCCTCTGGCACCACATCTTCTCCAGCCTCCTCATTGTCCGACTCGAGTGCCAGCTGCACAGGCTGCTGGCGCAGCACCACACCAGCCTCCTTGCTGTCTGAATCAGCCACCAGCCGCATAGGCTGCATACGGGCCACAACACACATTTGGTCTAGTGGTTGAGGCACTAGGCTAAAAAACAGGAGATTGTGAGTTCTGATAAAAAAGAATATTAGTAGCTCAGGGTTGAACTGGGGCATCCTTGGTACTCTCTAAGCTTGGTTGTTTTCTTGCAGTCGTTTCATTACCCAACTAGGTAACATCATCAGTGCTGGAAGCGAGTGAGGTTCGCGGAGAAGAGGAGGAGGACTACAGGGCCTCCCGGTGCTCTCTGAACTTGGTTGTTTTCTTACAGGTGTTTCATGACCCAATTAGGTAACATCATTAGTGCTAGAAGCAACCCTCACTCCCTTCTAGCACTGATGACATTGCCTAGTTGGGTCATGAAAATGTCCACAAGAAAACAACCAAGTTTAGAGAGCGCTAAAGATCCCATAGATGGTGTATTGTAGTCCCACCTTAGCCAGTGGTGGGATTCAAGTAATTTAACAACCGGTTCTCTGCCCTAATGATTTCCTCCCACAACCAGTTCACCAAACTGCTCAGAAAGTTAACAATCGGTTCTACCGAAGTGGTGCGAACCGGCTGAATCCACCACTGACTTTAGCTATAAAAAGCTGGTTTTGGGCCAGTCCCCCCCCCCCCGTCTCTCCGCACAACTCATCTCACAGGGTTGTTTTCATGAGGAAAATAGGAGGAAGAAGGCGTATTAAGTGCGTTCACCGCTTTGAGTTATCAAAACAAATAATAAAGGCAGGATTTTTTTTTTTAAAAAAAAAAACTCTAAAGTAAGAAAAAAAAAATCCAAGGATCACTTCTTTCTCTTCAAGCTAAGATGGTGAAGGTTTGTCTGCTTATTTTTTTTTTCTGGCGATGAACACATTAAATTGCTCAGCCTTCATTTCTTAAGCTCCATTATTTTCTTCTTCGTGCACTTTCCCCTAAGTTACGCCTTTCGGTCAAGCAATATTTTGCTAATATAAATGCTCTTTATGCACTGCTTGTTCCGAAATGCATTTCTGAGGAACCTTTTCCTAATGGATTTAGCTTTACGCCCTTTTTTTCAATAAAATAAAATAAAATAAAAATTGGAGAACCACCTTGTTAAATTTGGAGAAGTGTGAATTTTTGAAGGATATGTATGTTTTGACTCACAGGTTTCACCTGAAAGTGAGAAAACGGGTAATTTTATACCTCTGATGGGTTTGCGAGAGAGAGAGAGAGAGAGAGTGAGAGTGAGAGAGAGAGAGAGAGAAAGAGAAAGTCCTTCGTTGTACCTGTTGATTGAAGAATGAGAGATTTTTACTCACTTTCGTTGCTGTTGCTTTTCCTATCGAAAATAGGAGCAAATTTATGGAACAGTTGGAAAACAACAGGAGGCGAGTTGTAGGAAGAAATAATGAAAGATTCATGAAAGGGTAAAAATAGCTGGAGTTCTCTTTTTTGGCTGAATATTTTTTTTTTAAAGTAAGGGTTATTCCTCATTCACTCTCTTCCCCCGTTTGCTGGCAAGGAGGAGATTCTTTGCTTAAACAACTTGGGTGAAAGTATAGATCGGCAAACATATTTTTTTTTCCCCCTCCCGGAAAGAGTTTGGGAAGTGATGATATAAATGTTTTGTGTTGTTGTGTTGAATGGAAATGGTACTCTACACCGATCAGAAATCCCAAGAATTAATGGCATCTAGCAACCATTTGAAGTTACGACGGTACTGAAAAAAGTGAGTTATGACCACTGGTGGAATTCAAATTTTCTTTACTATCGGTTCTGTGGGCGTGGTTTGGTGGGCGTGGCAGGGGAAGGATACTGCAATATCTCCATTCCCACCCCGCTCCTGGGGGAAGGATACTGCAAAATCTCCATTCTCACCCCACTCCAGGGAAGGATACTGCAAAATCCCCTTTCCCTCCCCACTCCTGGGGGAAGGATATTGCAAAATCCTCATTCCCTCCCCACTCCTGGCAGAAGGATATTGCAAAATCCCCATTCCCACCCCACTCTGGGACCAGCCAGAGGTGGTATTTGCCGGTTCTCTGAACTAATCAAAATTTCCGCTACTGGTTCTCCAGAACCTGTCGGAACCTGCTAAATAGCACCCCTGGTTGTGATTACAAAAAAGAGTGGGCATGCGAGCATTGCCCTAGCTCAGCTCCAGTGCGCATGTGCTGATTTTTGGACCTTGCTGTCCCACCGGAAGTTGGGAAACGGGCCGCTTCCGGCCTCCGGAGGGCCTCCGGTAGGATGGGGAAGGCTGTTTTTGCCCTCCCCAGGCTCCAAGAAAGCCTCACCGGTAACCTTTTCGCCGTCGCAGGGGGAGCGCAGTGGGGTCGCATATGCATGCACGGGGGGGCGCTGGGGGGGCATTGAATTATGGGTGTGGGCACATGTGTGTGCGGCCCCCCACGCTCCCCCCATTTTTGGCACACAACGGCAAAAAGGTTAGCCATCACTGGTATAGGGTCTCTGGCTTGAGCAGGGGGTTGGACTAGAAGACCTCCGAAGACCCTTCCAGCTCTATTCTGATTGATTGAACTACCTGTAGTGCTGTTTTATAAATAATTTACCTGGTAAATTCTGATAAATTTAGCCTACCTTTTACAATCTTGCTACTATTGCATCGGTTCAGATTTAACCCCATAGGTTTAATCATTGTGACTATGAGTTTAATCATGAGTATAGTTCTGAATCATCTGGATTCAATATCAACATCATCATGATTATTGTTGTTATTGTTATTTTCAGGCTTGGTTGTTGTTGTTGTTTTTTTTCCTTTCTTTCTCTTTATTTTCTTTCTCTGACTATAAATAAGATTAGCTGAACAATGTTGCCATGGTGAGATTTGATAATATTTTTAAAGGTACTGATTGCAGTTAAATAGCAGCACACCATCTTCATGTAAATTGTGAATTTCAAGGATAGTAGGGAAGAGTGATGGAATAGGCTAGGTAGGCAAAGAATTGGAAATAACATTGGTCACATTTATGGTTAGAGTTTATTCCTTTCACCATGTCCTTTTCTTGATCCAACCACTCTGTGAATCTGAAGAAAGGAACAGTAGCTCACCAAAGCTTATAATTTTCCATAAAACCTGTCTGCTGGAAAAGGTCCTACCAGACTCATTGGGAAGTGGCTAGGCCTTCTTTAAGAGTTACAACCCTCTGAATGAACCCTGTGAGATCCATAGCTTTTGCCCGGGGCTCTCCAAACTTGGCAATTTTAAGACTTGTGTCTATGGAGATTCTCAGTCATCCAAGGTCATGGTTGTCCCAAAGGTACTTTTTCAAGAGGCAACTGGACCTTCTGTTTTTCTTTGAAGATGTTTTGCTTCTCATCCAAGAAGCTTCTTCAGCTCTGAGCTGAAGACATTTCGCTTCTTATCCAAGAAGATTCTTGGATGAGAAGCGAAACGTCTTCAAAGAAAAACCAGAAAGTCCAGTTGCCTCTTGAAAAGGGACCTTTAAGACTTGTGGGACTTGAGGAGGGTAGAGGTGGGAAAAATACTCAGATTGAACAACCAAGAAGCAGATGTAGAGAGAGATAAAGATCTTAAGAGAGGAGTATGGAAGACAAATAAAAAAGAAAACAAGCATAGCAATTAAAGTATTGAAGCGGGCAAGAGATGATGGATAGATGATCCTCCGTTTTTGGTGTTGATTTGCTTTGCTTTTCCTTTCTCTTTCCTTTCTTTCTTTCTTTCTTTTTTTGTAGGTAGGTGACATTATTAGAACTTAGGTAGGATAGAAAGAAAATGTTTTTTTTATTATTTTTATAACACAATATAACATTACAAGACATACAACATTTATAAACACACTCTCTTTACAGTTATTGCATGGTGATCTTCTTTGTTATTCACAATTTCCCCTTAGAAAGAAAATGTCTTCGATGGCATGATTAAAAGTTAGAATAATAAAGAGAAATAAGAGAAAAGGGGAGTATTAGTGTATACACTTTTATATAATAAAATAAGGATAATAATAAGAGAAAACATGGAATAATTGAACAATGACAGATTGCAATTTTGTATAAATATGAATTACTATTAGAAATATATAAGTTGGATTGAAAGTAATGACTAATGCTATTAGCTTTATTTGTATTAGAATATAATAAAGTAAGAGTAATAATAAGAGAAAACATGGATTAATTGAATAATGACAGACTGCAACTTTATATAAATACGTATTACTATTAGAAATATATAAGTTGGATTGAAAGTAATGACTAATGCTATTAGCTTTATTTGTATTAGAATATAATAAAGTAAGAGTAATACTAAGAGAAAACATGGATTAATTGAATAATGACAGACGGCAACTTTATATAAATATGAATTACTATTAGAAATATATAAATTGGATTGAAAGTGATAACTATGACTAATGCTATTAGTTTTATTTGTATTAGAATGTATGACACCCAGGTGCTACATTGTTTATGCATTGATATGTTTGTAAAAAAAGAAAGAAAGGAAGGAAGACTTGTGGGACTTCAATTGCCACAATACCCTAGCCAGCATTCCCCATGCTAGGGAAATCTGGGAGTTGAAGTCCATCAGTTTTAAAGTTGCCAAGTTTGGAGAGCCCTGCTTTTGCCTAAGACGTGGACAGACTAAGCTCTGCTCATTATAACATGGCTGGAATATACAAATGAAGAAACCAAGAGAAGTTGGCTCCATTCATCATCGTTGGCAACTTTCAGTCTTCAAGAGACTATGGTATCATGCTCTGGAAAGAGGTCCTGAAATAGCATCTGGTGTGACTGAAAAGGCCGATTCGGGAGTGGCAATCCCTTCCACACTGAGGGCACATACATTCTGTCCCCTGTCCAGCCCCCAGATTTTGCTGGTTCCAGGACTCCCTCTTTGCCTCAGCCTGCCGAACAAGTGTCTCTTCGAATTGGAGAAGGCTGTACTGCGTCTTTAGCAGGGATGGGTTCTAAATTTTTTTACTACTGGTTCTGTGGGCGTGGCTTATTTTGTGGGTGTGGCTTGGAGGTCATGTGACTAGGTGGGCGTGGCTAGCTGGTCAGAGTCATGTCTGGAAGGTCTTCGCACTTACGACCAGTCCTCGCACTTACGACCCAACTCATTTGTTTGCTTTTAACACTGATCAGCTGTAGGACGGCCCTTTGAAGCCCCGCGGCAAGAGTTTAAACAGTTTTTTTTCCCTCTAGTCATCAGCTGGGACTCAGGAGGCAGCAATCAATTGGGGGTGGGACCAAATAAAAGGTAAGAATAACGTGGGTGGGAGGGAGGGAGGGCGGGGGGAGAACCGGTTCGGTGATGTCATATCGTCACCGCTACCAGCTCAGCCGAACCGGACCGAACCGGGAGGAACCCACCACTGGTCTTTAGCCTCCAAGCTGAACGATCAGAGGTCAAGGTTTCCCAGTAGTTAATGTCCATTCCCAAGGCCTCTAGGTCCCTCTTGCAGATATCCGTATATCGCAGCTGTGGTCTCCCTCTAAGGTGCTTTCCCTGCACTAGTTCTCCATACAGGAGATCTTTCGGAATCCGACCATCAGCCATTTTCACAACATGCCCAAGCCAGCATAGACGTCGCTGTTTCAATAGTGTACACATGCCAGAAATTCCAGCATGTTCCAAGACTGCGCTATTTGGAACTTTGTCATGCCAGATAATGCCAAGGATACGTCGGAGACAGCACATATGAAAGGTGTTCAACTTTCTCTCCTGCCGTGCGTCAAGGGTCCAAGACTCACTGCAGTACAAGAGTGTGCTCAGGACACAGGCTCTTTAGACCTGGACCTTTGTATGTTCTATCAGCTTCTTATTGAGCCATACTCTCTTTGTAAGACTGGAGAACGTAGTGGCCACTTTATCAATACGTTTATTCTTTTCTTTTTTTCTTTTTCTTTTTATTAAATTTGTATACCGCCCTACTCCCGAAGGACTCAGGGCGGTGAACAGGCACAGGATAAAATACAGAAATACAAAAGTTAAAAAACAATTTAAAACCAAATTAAATAATATTGGCCCACGACAATTAAAATCCCAATAAATTTAAAACAAATTAAAATTTCAATTTAAAATTTAAAAGAAAGGGGAGAAAAATTAGGCCAGGCCGGCTTGCTGGAATAAGAGGGTCTTAAGAGCACGGCGGAAGGTGCGCAGATCCGGGATCCTCCGTATCTCCGGGGGGAGCTTTTCCAGATAGTGGGTGCCCCCAAAGAGAAGGCCCTCCCCCTGGGGGCTGCCAGTCGACACTGCTTGGCTGACGGCACCCGGAGGAGACCCTCTCTATGAGAGAGTACCAGCCGGTGGGAGGCTATTTATTAGCTCAGTATCTAAAGAGATACTGAATTGTCTACCGCAGTAGACAATTTAGAAAGGACAACGGGATGTGCATACTCTGAATTTTACAAGGGTTGCATTTAATTTCTGAGCCTGCCCTTCTTCGTCATAATGGTGCTATTCAGGGCTTGGTTTGACATTCCCTCAAACAGCTTTCTAATTTGGTTGCACGTTTATTTAAGGACTGAGCGAATGGGTGCTCTGAACCATTGCTTCCCTACTTAGCCACCACTCACATTATATTTTGATACAGTCTAGATTGTGTGTGTGTGTTTCCTCGCTGGCCCATTGCACTGTAATTATCCCTTCGCCTACCATTAAGCGGAACAAGGTGTCTGTGTTATGAATTGGCACAATATGTATATATATATATTTAAAAAGCTATATTGGTATCAGAGGGGAAAGGTAATCAAAACGAAACCACGTAGAAAATAAAAGGTTATGAGTTCGGTCTCTGAGTTGAGGTGTTTATCCGATTAACCGAGCTCACTGGTACAATTTGTTTATGATTGTGGGCCTGTGATCTGTGTGATGAGTGTGAGCTCCTTATAAATACAGGTATTCTTCAGTTTACGGCTGTCAGGGTTCCAACGGATGCCCTAATTAAATCATGAGCCTTGAGCCAAGCTTCAAAAGAAATCCAGTTATTTATTAGGAGCTTGATGTCGGCACGTTCCCACGTGAAGCCAACTCTGACCTCATGTAATTTACAGCCCCAATTGTGCCCCTGTTTCACCCCCACCCCCACCCCCCAGGGTCTGTCATCAATCACATTCACCAACGGAGCAAATTTTGTGGGTTGTAGAGATCACTCCCCTCCGGCCGCTGTGGGTAACCCTGGGAGACAGCCTTGAGAAAGATATGTCTGGAATGTGCTCCTGTCTTTGGCTGCCATGCTGCTTCGTCAGTTTCCTATCCCGCTTGCCTATGGCAACTCAAGAGCAGGCCAGGGATGCATTGCGAGTTGACAACAACATAACTGAGCCCACAATTATGGTTGCAAGTCATGCCAGTCAATAAGTGGGTTTTATCACGTGACCGTGGCCAATTTTATGACCTCTCTTGCCATGATTGTTAAGCGAAACATCACAATCATTAAGCGTACCCATTATTTGCCCTGGGTGTTTGTTGCTGGAAACGATAAGTAAATATCAAAACCATTTTAGTTAGAATGAATGAGCTGGAAGGAACCTTGGAGGTCTTCTAGTCCAGCTCCCTACTCAAGCAGGAGAACCTATAACCAACTCAGACAAGTGACTGTCCAGTCTCTTCTTAAGAACATCGAGTGATGGAGCGCCCACAACTTCTGGTAGCAAGCTGTTCCACTGGTTAATTATTCTCAGTGTTAGGAAGTTTCTCCTTAATTCTAGGTTGCTTCTCTCTTTGGTTAGTTTCCATCCATTGTTTCTTGTCCTGCCCTCTGGTGCTTTGGAGAATAATTTAACCCACTCCTCTTTGTGGCAGCCCCTCAAGTACTGGAATACTGCTATCACGTCACCCCTTGCCACTGGTTTGCCCTCCTCACGTGCACTCGCTTTGTGTGTGCGCCTCCCGTGCATGCGCCTGGCCTTTTGCACATGTGCTTTGCTCGCTCACGTACCTCCTGCACATGCACCCAGCCTTGGAACGTGCCTAAATAGGACAGCATAGGGGTGGGGCAGGTGGGCGGGGCAGGTGGGTGGGGCAGGTGGGTGGGCCCAACCGCGATCTCCGTTACCGGTTCACCCGAACCGGTACGAACCGGATGAATACTATCTCTGCACCCACCCCTGTCCTAGAAGGATGTAATATTTTAGGAAATATTTAAAAAAGGCAGAATATTATATTTCCCTAAAGGAGGAAGATGTTTTTTTTTTCCAGACAGAAAGCAGTCCCTACCTTTCTTCATAGCCCTCAGCAGATGTCAGGATTTAAAAAATAAAGAGCTTATTGAAAGAAGCCAAGTATCTAGGTAGCTCTATTCATAGCCCTCACTCGAGATCCAAACCAGGACAAAGCCATTAAGCCATAATAGGAATTGCCCAACACTCTTTCAGAACACAAGTCTCTTCATTGCATCGTCTCAACAGTCCAAATTTCAACCAAACCTGGGAGCTCAGACAACCTACAGAGCCAGCTATGACCCCTAAATAACCCCTACAACAGCCAATAGAATACATCTTCTTGCGCAGGAACAGGAAGCTCAAGTGCAAAGTCCAAGAGAAGGTATATCAAACTCCTCTCTCTCAACTCCGTGTGGTCAGCTGCCCAGAGCCCCCCACGTGCTTCTGCTTCATCAATAAATGGACCCTCTTTCCAATCAGCGTCCATTTTTTTTTAATTTGATTTATATGCCACCCTTCTCCGGAGACTCAGGGCGGCTTACAATGCGTTAAACAATAGCCTTCATCCTTTTGTATATTTTATACAAAGTCAGCTTATTGCCCCCACAAACTGGGTCCTCATTTCATCTATCTTAGAAAGGATGGAAGGCTGAGTCAACCTTGAGCCTGGGGAGATTCGAACCTGCAGTAATTGCAGGCAGCTGTGTTAATAACAGGGTGCACTAAACCACTGTACTATCAAGGCTCTTCATTCTATCATTTTGTCTCCAGTGCCTTTTTCCCGGCTTGGAACGGAACCAGATGGATATTTCTTTCAACACTTCCAAAGAGAAATTCTTGTGGTTTATAGTTGCTTTGGAATTTAATGTGCTTCCCTTCTGAAGCCAGGCCGGAGCTCTCCTGCTCAGCTTGTCCTCAGATGCTCTCGAGGTTATGTATTTAGACATTTTAAGATCTCTCTTCGCATTATGTAACAGGTTTCAGTTGTAGCTATCCAACCCTTCAAAGTAATCTTTCATTTGCCAGTTCACCAATTGGTTCTGTTGACCTGCAACCTTTTGCTGTCAGATCGAAAAAATATCAAATTTTCTATACAAGGAGTCCGTTTCTACTTTCTTCGAATTACTGGTCTGATTGCCACCTGCAACAGGTAGCCATCCTGCTGATAGGTAGGACCCCAAAGTCTTGGTACGAGCCTTGGTAGTACAGTGGTTTAAAGCACCCTGTTATTAAGACCAGCTGCCTGCAATTACTGCAGGTTCGAATCTCGCCAGGCTCAAGGTTGACTCAGCCTTCCATCCTTTCTAAGGTAGGTAAATTGAGGACCCAGTTGTGGGGGCAATAAACTGACTTTGTATAAATATACAAAAAGGATGAAGGCTATTGCTTAACACACTGTAAGCCGCCCTGAGTCTTCGGAGAAGGGCGGCATATAAATCAAAAAAAAATTTAATTTTTTTTTTTAAAGTGCATTGCGGGTGGTGCATATTGTGGGAAAACTACCCACAATGCATTTTGGGGCCCTACCTATCAGCAGGATGGCTACCTGTTCTAGATGTTAACTGGAAGAATAATTCAAGGAAAGTAGAAACTGACTTCTGCGTAGAAATCAGAAACTCTAGACCGTATGTTATTATTGTCAGGTTCTGTAAAGACTGGAAAAATAAACCTCAGCACGCAAAAGCAGTAACCAAGTTTGTTTATCCTGATATCGGTACTAACTGACTAAAGTGCTACAGAAAGGAATCTTTGTTGGAGCTGACCCTCCGTGCTCCCCATCACCTTTTAAGCAGCATACAGCTCCACCCCGGTGCAATCGAGGGCTGGGTTCTACTTACCTTTACTACCAGTTTGCAACAGGATTGTGCATGTGCACTAGCTTTGCTCGCGCACACGCCTTGCTTCTATGCAATAACTTCTCAAGTCACCCAGTTCTGTGCTACCATTTGTATCATATGCCGCACCATTACTTAAGATTGGAATGTCTTATAATAGTATTTTATTGGGATTTATTTTGGTAATTGTGTTCTTATTTATTTTTAGACTCCATTATACTTAACGTTTTCCTCTTATGCACATGTATATGTATGTATGTATGTATGCATGCATATCTATATCTATATCTATATCTATATCTATATCTATATCTATATCTATATCTATATCTATCTATCTATCTATCTATCTATCTATCTATCTATCTATCTATTTTATAAAAAATTAAAATCTTGGGTGTTTTCCCACGTCATGTTAAATAAGTTAGTTAAAATGTTTAAAATTCTGGTTAAAATCCCAGCTTAAAATCTTCCAAAAATCCTTACAGAGCACTCTGCAAGGTCCTTTAAAACCTTAGCTAAAATCCTACCAGTACCTTAAAAGTTTTTCTTTCTAGATTGTGAGCCTGTCTAAACGTTGCTAGAAAGAAAAACTTTTAAGGTACTGGTAGGATTTTAGCTAAGGTTTTAAAGGACTTTGCAGAGTGCTCTGTAAGGATTTTTGGAAGATTTTAAGCTAGGATTTTAACCAGAATTTTAAATATTTTTAACTAACGCTAGAAAGAAAAACTTTTAAGGTACTGGTAGGATTTTAGCTAAGGTTTTAAAGGACCTTGCAGAGTGCTCTGTAAGGATTTTTGGAAGATTTTAAGCTAGGATTTTAACTAACTTATTTAACATGACGTGGGAAAACACCCGATATTTTAATTTTTTGCATATACACACCTGCGAAAACTTAAGAAGACATATATATATATATACATACATACATACATACATACACACACACACACACACACACACACACACACACACACACACATATATATAGATAGATAGATAGAGAGAGAGAGAGAGAGAGAGAGAGAGAGAGAGAAAGATGTAATACTTCTTTTATTTAATATTTTGTTTGTATCTGGCCGTAAGAGTGTCATAAATTTCAAATTTGAAACATAGCAGATGGCTATGTGGATTTTAAGTGAAGACGTCTGAAAGGCACCATGCTTTTTAGACAGATGAATAAAACATGATTATGGCCAGAAGCCAGGCAAACGGACAAATGTAAAGAGAAATACAAATACAAGCAAGGTTTATATGGGTATGGACCATTGGGAAGAGTTTCCGGTCAGAGTCTTAAAGCTAAGTGGCAAAACTTACAGGTGATCTGGAAATATTGTTGATTAGCTGGAAAGCTACATGTTAGTCATTTGTCCTGGAACAGGGAACAGAAATTCAGATGAACAACCTACCTATCCTAATAACAGTAACAAGGGACTTTGGAGGTCATCTAGTTCAACCCTGTGCTCTCCCATCCCCATATTGTAGATCAGGTCAAGAAGAGGCTGAGGTTGGAAAAAGGGCATTTATGGAGCTGGATTCACACAACCCCTTGGACTAGGCTAAAGTGAGGCTGTGATAAATTGTAGCCCAGCGAATTGTAGGATATAAACCTTGTCTCAGCAGCACTCAAATCATCACCCAGAAATCACCATATGATTGATTGATTGATTGATTGATTGATTGATTGATTGATTGATTTAAGCAGCTAGGTTTAATGTGGTTGTGTGGAAACCAGCCCTAAAGTTATTTTAAAGTTATTTAAGATTAATGTTGGGCATTCTCCTGATCGCCGCCTCCCCCATTCCAATCTCATTCAATTAGGTTAAAAAGAGCGTCTTTTAAGAATTTATTTCACAGCAAAAGAGAATGCCAGTGAAATTCTCAGGGGCTAAATAGTCTTATATTGGTTTGAGAGACATCCGGGACCCGGCCTTTCAATGAAAAAATCCGCTGTTCATTCTCCTACAGTCCCTTTCTCTCCATTCTTCCAAACTCATCCCCAGGAAAAACACAGATTATCCTTGGGATTCTTAAAATAACCTTCCTCAGCTGAGGTGAGGCTTGAATCTAGAATTGTCTTGAGTTATCATCCAGTTCCTAAGACACACCTGGTCCACAGCTGTGAACATCTACACCAGAAAAGATCATAACAAAACTCAGGAGTAGAGAGAGAGTTCTAAGTCAAATTATAGCCAACTGAAGGATCAGACAAGTACTCAAAAATAACCTCTCAGTTCTGTGCCACCATTGGTACGAAACCATTACCTCAGGATTGGAACTTGCTCTAATAGTATTTTCTTTGGATTTATTTGAGTAGGGATGTTCTTAATTATTCTGAGACTCTGTTATATGTCAGGGTTCCAAGGGATGCCCTAATTAAATCATGAGTCTTGAGCCAAGCTTCAAAAGAAATCCAGCTATTTATTAGGAGCTTCATGTTGACGTGTTCCCAAGTGAAGCCAGCTCTGATCCTGCATAATTTACGCTCCAATTATGACCCTGTTTCCCCCCTGCCCCCAGGGTGTGTCATCAATTACATTTGCCAACGGAGCAATTTCGCGGGTTGTAGAGGTCACTCCCCTTCGATTGCTGTAGGTATCCCTGGGATACAGCCTTGAGGGAGGTAAGCATGGAATGTGCATCTGTTTTTGGCTGCTGTGCAATTTCGCCAATTTCCCATCCCCCCTGACCTATGGCAGCTTGAGAGCAGGCAAGGGATGCTTTGCGAGTTGACATTATAAGCATTGTGTTTTTTCTTATATACTTATACATAGAAGGATATAATTGTCAAGCATGTAAGATAAGATCTACAAGTGAAGTTTCAGCCAAACTAATTTATTGCTGAAAGCCTAGGCACAGGAATCTTCTCACCTAATGGTCAGCACTGGATTAAAGCTAGATAAGGGTTAACAACAATCAAGATGGGTTGGATTTAGTTCTTTTGCAGCTATGTAGGGACTCTAGGCTAATTCCTCTTTTCACCCATCCCTCTGATTCTGCCATGCCAACTCCTATACAGCAATGCCTCTTTTGTTCAATATCTTGTTTGTATTTGGCTTCGGGGGGGTGGGGTGTCTAATAAATACATTTGAATTTGATCTTCCCAACTGATGTTCCTTCACTCCAGTGCTGGCTTCTATTAACCACCTGTTGTTCAGGACTAGGCAAAGTTTTGAAAGATGGTGTCAGGGTTCTGACGGATGTCCTAATTAACTCCTGAGCCTCGAGTCAAATTTCAAAAGAAATCCAGTTATTTATTAGGAGCAACATGTCAGCAACTACCCGAGTGAAGTCAACTCTGCTGCACGTAATTTACGGCTCAACTCTGACCCTGTTTCCGCCCCCCCTTCCTCTCAGGCTGTATCATAAATCACATTCTCCAATGAGGCACTTTCGCGGGCTGTAGAAAACACGCCTCACAGGCCGGGTCTGGTAATCTAAGATCCAACCTTGAGGAAGATATGCATGGAATGTGTTTTGAATGTGGCTCTCGAACTTCTCCCTCAGTTCTTCCCCCCTTCCTGCCATGGCAACTTGAGAGCAGACTAGAAATGCTTTGCAAGTTGACACTTCCTTCACTCCAGTGCTGGCTTCTATTAACCGCCTGTTGTTCAGGACTGAGCAAAGTTTTGAAAAATGCCTCAACTCAACCGAGGTTGGAGGGACACCCTCTCTCCAAGCCATGTGGCCTTTCAGAAGACTTTTTCCAAAACTTCCAATAGATGGAAGAGGCATCTCTAGATTCCCAGAAGCTTCAGCTGCAAACTTTCCATTAGGTGTTGGATGGCGCTTCAAATTGATCCCAAATAATTT
Organism: Pantherophis guttatus; assembly: GCF_059756535.1. Classification (NCBI taxonomy): domain Eukaryota; kingdom Metazoa; phylum Chordata; class Lepidosauria; order Squamata; family Colubridae; genus Pantherophis; species Pantherophis guttatus. The sequence goes on along the minus strand of NC_142076.1, from coordinate 13,691,035 downwards.
TTTTCTCTCTAAAAATCTCTCTTCAAGGCACAGCTAACCTGCCTAGCGTTTCGCCGCTCTCCATTTCTTTCAAAACTGTGAGTGTGTGTGTGTGTCTGAATCTGCCTGCTTGTGTACAACCTGCAAGCTTTTCTTCCATATTTTTTCCCCCCCAAACTCATTCCATCGCCGTGAAGTTCTCCTAGATACCGTATGTACCGGTTACCTAGGAAACAGCCATCGAAAAGGATGGGACCGGCTGCCTTTTGAAACTGGAAAAGAAGGACCAGTGTTGGTTGATCCCCGAGAGAAATGTGCTCAGGTGATGCGGGCAATAGAGTGGGGGGTTTTTTTGAAGCAGAGAGGAGAGGTGGGGGGGGACGCCGGATAGCAATTAGGTTTCATGGAACTTTCAGGAGAAATTAAAAGTGGCAACGTTTCTCTTTTGAGTCTGGGCAGGCTTCCTTCTGTTGCTGGGCTGAAGCAGCCACCCAAGCTACGAACTCCACTCCAGCTCGGATTCTTTTTTTCCACCACTCCACACAGCCACCCACGCAGGTGATATTTTTTTGGGTGTGTGTATGTGCCACTTTCTAGAATGACTGGAAATGAGGACAAGTGTCAAGTATTATCTCTATCTCCGGATACTGCAATGGGGACAGAAGAGGTGAAACTAGCTTAGTTTCTTTTCCTGCTGACAGTAGAAGAATAGAATAGAATAGAATAGAATAGAATAGAATAGAATAGAATAGAATAGAATAGAATAGAATAGAATAGAATAGAATCGTAAGGGACCTTGGAGGTCTTCTAGTCCAACCCCCTGCTTAGGCAGGAAACCCTACACCACTTCAGACAAATGGTTATCCAACCTCTTCTTAAAAACTTCCAGTGTTGGAGCATTCACAACTTCTGGAGGCAAGTGGTTCCATTGATTCATTGTTCTCACTGTCAGGAAATTTCTCCTTAGTTCTAAGTTGCTTCTCTCCTTCATGAATTTCCACCCGTTGCTTCTTCTTCTGCCCTCAGGTGCTTTGGAGAATAGTTTGACTCCCTCTTTTTTATGGCGGCCTCAGAGATATTGGAAGACTGCTATCATGTCTCCCCTAGTCCTTCTTTTCATCAAACTAGACATACCCAGTTCCTGCAACCGTTCTTCATATGATTTAGCTTCCGGTCCCCTCATCACCTTAGTTGCTCTTCCCTGCACTCTTTTTAGAGTCTCCACATCTTTTTTACATCGTGGCGACCAAAACTGGATGCAGCATTCCAAGTGTGGCCTTACCAAGGCCTTATAAAGTTTATAATATTATGAGATGATCCACATAATTTATAAATTACAATAGTTAGGTAACCTAGATTTATTTTGCACTACCAATTTCCATTACCAACCTTGACTTCAGAAGCTGTGGGTGCTCCATCACTGAAGTTATTAAGAAGAGATTGTTTGAAATGGTATAAGGTCTCCTGCTGGAGCAGTGGGGTTGGAGTAGAAGACCTCTAAGGTCCCTTCCTACTCTGTTATTCTGTTATTCTATTATTCTGGGTCAACCTATTTTCCAAAGCACTAGGAAGGCAAGGCAAGAAACGATGGATGGAAACTAATCAAGGAGAGAAGCAGCCTGGAATTAAGGAGACATTTCCTAACGGTGAGAACAATTAATCAGTGGAAGGGCTTGCCTTCCAAAGTTATGGGTGTTCCTCCATCACTGGAGGTTTTTAAGAAGAGATTGGATAGCCCCTTGTCTGAAATGGTATATGGTCTCCTGCTTGAACAGTGGGGTTGGAGTAGAAGACCTCCGAGGTCCCTTCCATTATTTTGTTACCCTGTTTCCCTGAAAATAAGACCCAACCGGAAAATAAATCCTAGCATGATTTTTCAGGATGCTCGTAATATAAGCCCTACCCCCAAAATAAGCCCCAGTTAAGATTGTCAGCCAGATGGATGCATTTAGTACTGTATTTCCCCCCAAAATAAGACCTAACCAGAAAATAAGCCCTAATGTGTCTTTTGGAGCAAAAATTAATATAAGACCTGGTCTTATTTTCGGGGAAACACAGGTATTCTATTATTCAATTTAAAAAATCAAGATTGCTTGCTTGCTTGTTTACTTGGAAGAATTTAGATCCCGTTCTCCAGCAAGAGAAGCTCTAAAAAGTGGAGCTCTAAGCGCTCCATGGCTTAGGACCTGGCTATCTACGGGACTGCCTGCTACCACCAATAGCCTCCCACCGGCCAGTACGCTCCCATAGAGTGGGGCTCCTCCGGGTGCCGTTGGCCAATGTCGACTGGCGGCCCCTAGGGGGAGAGCCTTCTCTGTGGGGACTCCTACGATCTGGAACGAGCTCCCCCCGGAGATACGGAGGATCCCGGATCTGCACACCTTCCGTTGCGCGCTTAAGACTTTCTTATTTCATCAAGCTGGCCTGGCCTAAATCTTCTCCCCTTTTTAAATGTAAATTTTAATTTGTTTTTAAATTGTGGGGTATTTTAAATTTGTTCAGCCAAATTATTTAATTCGTTTTTAACTTATTTTAAATTTTTGTAATCATGTGTTTTATCTTGTGGCTGTTCACCGCCCTGAGTCCTTCGGGAGAAGGGTGGTATAGGAATTTAATAAAATAAATAAATAAAAAAATAAAAAAATAAAAATAATAAAAAAATAATCAAGAGATTTCCTGCCTTTGTAAGCTTACAATCGGAAAAAACGATGACACAGAAAAGAAAACAGATGGGGACAACTCTTTGCAAGATTGTCATCCAAGTTTAATTACAGCTGAATCTCACTTAGCTGGGCATCTTTGGATAAAGCTCACTCTATTTTACTTGAACTCAGGGGTTTAGAAGCATTCATCATTGAATCTGGTGGACCTTATTCCCAGATTAATATGTGTGGCATTATTACTTGGTTGATTGGCTCGAAATATGCACGGAAGAAAAAAAACATTATACAGTGCGACAACTTTGCAGAATATAAATAAATAGACAATCAGGATATGCCATACACAGAGAACACCGCTATACATCGTGTTCCTTCTAAAATGTATGACTTTGCACTGAAAGAGAAACACAGATAGTCCTCGACTTACAACCCCAATTGAGTCCAAAATTTCAGTTGCTAAGCAAAACAGTTGTTAAGTGAGTTTTGCCCCATTTTACGACCTTCCTTGCCACCAGTGTTAAGTGCAGTTGTTAAGTTAGGAACGTGGTGTTCAGGATTCCGACGGATGTCCTAATTAAATCATGAGCCTCGAGCCAAGCTTCAAAAGAAATCCAGTTATTTATTAGAAGCTTCATGTCGGCAGGTTCCCAAGTGAAGCCAACTCTGACCCCACGTAATTTACAGCCCCAGTCATGCCCCTGTTTCTCCCCTCCCCCCAGGGTGTGTCATCAATCACATTCACCAACAGGGCAATTTCGTGGGTTGTAGAGATCACTCCCCCTTCGACTACTGTAGGTACCCCTGGGATACAGCCTTGAGGGAGGTAAGCATGGAATGTGCATCTGTCTTTGGCTGCTGTGCAATTTCGCCAGTTTCCCGTCCCCCCTTTCCTATGGCAACTCGAGAGCAGGCCAGGGATGCTTTGCGAGTTGACACATGGTTGTTAATTGAATCTGGCTTCCCCGTGGACTTTGCTTGTCAGAAGGTCGCAAAAGGGAGGGGGGGAATCACGTGATCTCTGGACAGTGCAATTGCCATAAGTGCATGCCAGTTGCCAAACCTCTGAATTTTGATCATGTGACCATGAGGAGGCTGCAACCGTCGTAAGTGTGAAAGATAGTCATAACTCACTTTTTTTCAGCACTGTTGTAACTTTGAATGGTCACTAAACTAATTGTTGTAGATCAAGGACTACCTGTTTAGAGAACACATCTTTACATCATGTAAAGTGCATTGGCACTTGGATTTAGATCTTTTGGTGTCAATGTCACTTATTAATCAAGAACACAACTTAAATTCAGCCGCAATATAGAACTGCATAACTGGCTGTATTGTGTAACACCACATAAAGCAAGACTGTAACATGCTCCATTTGCTGGCTGAATTAAATTTTATTTCTGGGTTTGTACAACCTATTGAATTAAGAACTAACTGAGTGAGCTGGATTTCCACCCCAGAGGAAGTTACAAAAAAGCTGAACTGAGGTTAACACTCAAGCAAACATCACATGTTGGCTACTCACAGCCACTAGATCCGTAATTGAGCTGGTTAAATGTTAATCAGGAGTCCTGAGTTAGTCATCTCACTCAACTAGCATCTTGCCTATGTGGAAAAACTCTGCTTGGGGGTTTCTCTTCCAGAATAAACATGAAAATGGATGAGATGTTTTGGATGCAATTATTCTCTGGTTAAAGGTTCCGATGTGTCATTGTTCCAATATCTGAGAGGTTCCTACAAAGATGAGGTGGGGTCAACCTAATCTCCAAAGCACCTGAACGCAGGACAAGAAACAATAGATGGAAACTAACCAAGGAGCGAACCAACTTAAAACTAAGCAGAAACTTCCTAACGGTGAGAGCAATCAACCAATGGAATAGTTCGCCTCCAGAAGTTGTGGGGTGCTCCATCACTGGAGGTTTTCAAAAAGAGACTGGATAACCATTTGAACAATATAGAATAACAAGAGTTGGAAGGGACCTTGGAGGTCTTCTAGTCCAACCCCCTGCTTAGGCAGGAAACCCTACACCACTTCAGACAAATGATTCTCCGACCTCTTCTTAAAAACTTCCAGTGTTGGAGCATTCACAACTTCTGGAGGCAAGTTGTTCCGCTGATTAACTGTTCTCACTGTCAGGAAATTTCTCCTTAGTTCTAAGTTGCTTCTCTCCTTGATCAGTTTCCACCCATTGCTTCTTGTCCTGCCCTCAGGGGCTTTGGAGAATAGCTTGACTCCCTCTTCTTTGGGGCAGCCCCTGAGATATTGGAAGACTGCTATCATGTCTCACTTGGTCCTTCTTTTCATTAAACGAGACATGCCCAGTTCCTGCAACCGTTCTTCATATGTTTTAGCCTCCAGTCCCCTAATCATCTTTGCTGCTCTTCTCTGCACTCTTTCGACAGTCTCCACATCTTTTTTACATCGTGACGACCAAAACTGGATGCAGCATTCCAAGTGTGGCCTTACCAAGGCCTTATAAAGTTGTATTAACACTTCATGTGATATTGATTCTATCCCTCTCTTTACGCAGCCTAGAACTGTATTTTATTTATTTATTTTATTTTATTTCGAATTTATATACCGCACCTTCTCCCGAGGGACTCAGGGCGGTGTAGAGCCAGATAAAAACATACAATACAAACATTAAAAAAAACAATTAAAAGGATATATATTAATTTGGCCCCAATTTAAGATAACAAACCAATTAAAAATTACAAATATGTTAAAAAATATGTTAAGTCAGCCCGGCTTGCTGAAAAAAAGAAAGTTCTAAGGGCACGGCGGAAGACACCGAGGTTTTGGATTCTCCTTATCTCTGGGGGCAGCTGATTCCAGAGGCTAGGTGCCCCCACAGAGAAGGCCCTCCCCCTGGGGGTCACCAGCCTACATTGTTTGGCTGATGGCACCCCGAGGAGGCCCTCTCTGTGGGAGCGCACAGGTCGATGGGAGGCCGTTGGTAGCAGCAGGCGGTCTCGAAGATAACTAGGTCCTATGCCATGGAGCGCTTTAAAGGTGGTAACCAACATCTTGGTTTGTCTGGAATGGTATAGGATCTTCTGTTTGAGCAGAGGGTTGGCCTAGAACAGTGCTTCTCAACCTTCCTAATGCTGCAACCCTTTAATACAGTTCCTCATGTTGTGGTGACCCCCAACAATAAAATTATTCCTAAAACCTTTGAAAATATGTGTTTTCCGATGGTCTTAGGTGACCCCTGTGAAAGGGTCGTTCGACCCCCAAAGGGGTCCCGACCCACAGGTTGAGAACCACTGGCCTAGAAGAGCTTCCAACTCTACTATTCTATGTTCTAAATATTTTATCATTCCCCCTTGAAACAAAGCATTCAAAATCTGTATGAGCCTTGAAATCTTGGCCCGGAAGATCTGGTTTAGCTAGATATTAGTTTCTCATACTGGGCCAACGAAAGTAGAGAAGACTGAATAGCAACCTTTATTTTATTTATTTAAATGCGGGATCTTTTGGCTAAGATCAGGTGTAGTATCTGGAACACCTTGCAGATGGACAGACTATTTATTTATTTATTTATTTATTATTTGTTTGTTTGTTTGTTTATTTATTTATTTATTTATTTATTTATTTATTTATTTATGTTTCATATTTCTATGCCACCCACTCTCCGAGGACTCTGGGCGGCTTACACCAAAGACAGTATACTAAATAGCATATTGCCCCCTAACAATCTGGGTCCTCATTTTACCCACCTCGGAAGGATGGAAGGCTGAGTCAACCTTGAGCCGGTGAGATTTGATCCGCTGATCTGCTGAACTAGCAGTCAGCTGAAGTAGCTGCAGTACTGCACTCTAACCACTGCGCCACCTTGGCTCTTTAATCTTTGTGCAAAGCTTACCCTTTGAATCTTCCAATGGGTTGGAGAGAACGCATTGTTGTTCGGAAAATATTTGTGCTTGAGTTCCATTGAGTAGCACTAATGTCATCTCACAACGTTAGACAGAGCTGGGGGTGGGGTGTTTTCCACTGAGTGTTAAACAAATGAAATTGTCGTTCCATTGATACTACATCACAGCAGACATATGGGCTTGTTTGCATCCGGAAACAGAACAATGTCTGTATTTTTATTTTCGTCTCCCTCCCTTCCTTCCTTTGCCTTTTTCAATGACCCAGCTCTGATCATTGTACAGCTGCCAGATCAGGCAACTATAAAAAAACCAAGAATAGAACAGTACAGAGCAATAGGTTTGGAAGTGACCTTGGAGGTCTTCTAGTCCAACCCCCTGCTCAAACAGGAGGCCCTATACCAGTGATGGCTAACCTTTTTGCCATCGCGTGCCAGGAAGGGGGGGGCGGGGGAGGTTTGCCTGTGCGTGTGTCACACCCATCATTCTATGTGCCCTGCCATGCACATGCGAGCGTGACCCCCCTTCCCCCCTCCCACTCCTGGCACGCGATGGCCGGGTAGGCCCGTTTTTCTTTCTCATCTGGCTCCAGATCCTTTCTATGCATCTGGGGAGGGCGAAAACAGCCTTCCCCACTTCCACGGAGGACGGACATTGAGAAATGGGCCGTTTCGGGCCTCCGAGGGGGTGGGGAAGGCTGTTTTCGCCCTCCCCAGATGCATAGAGAGGATCTGGAGCCAGGGAGAAAGAAAAACAGGCCTTCCCCCCCCCAGGCCCTCTTCTGGTGGGCCCAAAAGGGCCGAAAATCAGCTGACAGAGCTGAGCTGGAGTGCCAGGCAACATGACTCCGTGTGCCACCTGTGGCACGCGTGCCATAGGTTCGCCATCATGGCCCTATACAGTGGTGAAATCTAATTATTTTTACTACCGGTTCTGTGGGCGTGGCTTGGTGGGCATGGCAGGGGAAGGATACTGCAATATCTCCATTCCCACCCCACTCCAGGGGAAGGATGCTACAAAATCTCCATTCCCACCCCACTCCAGGGGAAGGATACTGCAAAATCTCCATACCCACCCCACTCCAGGGGAAGGATACTGCAAAATCCCCATTCCCTCCCCACTCCTGGGGGAAGGATATTGCAAAATCCCCATTCCCTCTCCACTCCTGGGGGAAGGATATTGCAAAATCTCCATTCCACCCCACTCTGGAGCCAGCCGAGGTGGCATTTGCCGGTTCTCCGAACTACTCAAAATTTCCGCTACCGGTTTTCCGAACTGTTCAAAATTTCCACGACCGGTTCTCCAGAACCTGTCAGAACCTGCTGGATTTCACCCCTGGTCCTATGCCATTCCAGACAAGTAGCTGTCCAATCTGTTTTTAAAATCCTCCAGTGATGGAGCATCCACAACTTCTGGAGGCCAGTCGTTCCACTGTTAATTGTTCTCACTATTGGGAAACTTCTCCTTAGTCTAAGTTGCTTCTCTTCTTGATATGTTTCTGTATGTTATTTCTTGTCCTGCCCTCAGGTGCTTTGGAGAATAGGCTATCTCTCCTTTGTAGATATTGAAAGACTGCTTTCATATCTCCCCTAGTCCTTCTTTTCATGAGCCTAAGCCTACCCAGTTCCTGGGGGATGCGGTGGCTCAGTGGCTAAGACACTGAGCTTGTCGATTGAAAGGTCGGCAGTTCAGCAGTTCGAATCCCTAGTGCCGTGTAACAGGGTGAGCTCCTGTTATTTGTCCCAAGCTTCTGCCAACCTAGCAGTTCGAAAGCAGGTAAAAAATGCAAGTAGAAAAATAGGGACCACCTTTGGTGGGAAGGTAACAGAGTTCCGTGCACCTTTGGCATTGAGTCATGCCGGCCACATGACCATGGAATTGTCATTGGACAGCGCTGGCTCTTCGGCTTAGAAACAGAGATAAGTACCGTCCCCCAAAGTCGGGAATGACTAGCGCATATGTGCGAAGGGAACCTTTACCTTTTAACCCAGTTCCTACAACTATTTGTTTAAACTCAACAGCATAGATGAATGGAGAACCAGGACCCAAATTTATATTACATTCTTCCAAGTGGAAACTCTGATCAGCTTGGCCCAACATCTAAAGAAGGAAGGAGGCTCTTAGTGTCTTTCTAATGGCCAACAGAATAAATGCCACTTGTATATTGGGATAAGAAAGGATGACATTATTCCAGAGGGTAAATTCTGCAATCTTCGGAGATTTCCCCAAATTATTAATACTGACTTTCTAGCGGTGCTTGGTTCTTGGTTCTACTTATGTAATGGGATGTGGGGATGACCTTGGGGGATGAAGGAAAGGGATGCTGCCTAGGAAGCAATCAGATAAGAGAGGGAGGAGCCCCCAGTGCCTCAACAGTCAGAGGGAAGAAACTCAAAAAAGACCCCGTCTAATCGATCAGGCAGTTAAAAATAACCGCGGGAAGTTTGTACCTTCACATTTGCAAGATTCTGTTAATGTAGCCTTCTAATAAAGTCGATTTAGCTCATCCACTCATGTTCCCTGTCTGGTTTACCCAGGGGGGCTGACAACTTAAATATTGCAGCAAAAAAAAAAAGCAATTTCACATCTACCTCCCTCCGGTAAATATTACATTATTACATTGATGGGGTTTTGTACAAATAAATGAGACAGACAGACAGACAGACAGAAGCCGACAAGGATGTCGACCTCAAAACCGTTAATGGGGCTGCCTGGCCAGGGGAAAATTATGAACATTTTAAAAACTTTTTTGGGGCAAAGGATGGCTACGTTTGAAAGGCAGAGGATGCAAAGTAGATTATGACAAAAGCTGAGCTTTTTGGAGAATCGGTCTGTCCTGTGGATATAAACTAAGCCAAACCGTTTGATATATTTATAAACGTTTTGGGTTTTTTTCTTAAGAATTGATAAATGTACGTGTCCAGGGGTGGGCTTCAACAATTTTAGCAAGAGGTTCTCTGCCTTGATGCTGGGTGGGCATGGCCATGGTCGGTGTGGCCTAGTCAGCCTCCTGCACCATGGCGGGGTATGTGTGCATTTTTGCCCTCCCCAGGCTCCGGAGGCTTTTCTCAAGCCTCCAGGAGGGTGAAAATGCCCTCCCCAGGCTCCGGAGGCCCTCTGGACCTACCAGAAGTTCAGGATGACCCAACTAGGTAACATCTTCAATGCTAGAAGGGAGTGGGGTTTGTGGGGGAGGAGGAGGAAGAGGACGACGACAACTGTGGTGTCCTGGGTGATCTCTGAACTTGGTTGTTTTCTTACAGACATTTCATGACCCAAGTAGGTAACATCTTCAGTTCAAGAAGGAAAACCACGGTCCCTTCTAACACTGATGACGTTACCTATTTGGGTCATGAAACGTCTGCAACGTCTGAAATAGCCAAGCTCAGAAAGCACCCAGGATTCCTCATTTCAACCCTGAGGTACAAATATTCTCTTCTATTGATCCAGGATATCTCCATGCAGACACCAAAAGAAATCAATTGTTGGGTTTCCACTTGTGAAGTCAGATTTACAAAACCTGCAGGCTGGATGTGTTTTTTTTTTTTTTAATTTGATTTATATGCCGCCCTTCTCCGGAGACTCAGGGCGGCTTACCGTGCGTTAAACAATAGCCTTCATACTTTTTGTATATTTTATACAAAGTCAGCTTATTGCCCCCACAAACTGGATCCTCAATTTACCTACCTTAGAAAGGATGGAAGGCTGAGTCAACCTTGAGCCTGACAAGATTCGAACTTACTTTAATTGCAGACAGCTGATGTTAAATTACAGTGCCTTTGTCTGCAGAGCTATCCAGGCTCCTGTCTTCATATCTTTTTTTTTTCCCTAATTGTAAAAAAAGAAAAAAGGTGTCCTTAACAAAATAGCTACATAAATTTTCCGAGCCATTATAATCTGAAGTGCCATCTTCTTCTTGATTGTTTCAAACATTACATTACAAAAAAGAACACATTTTCTCATTTGTATTACACAACATTATAGATGACCGAACAAACAAACAGGTATTTGCCATCAGTTGATTATTCCTCTTTTATTTAAATTTCTGGGCTACCCTGATAGCTTTTATTTGCACTACCCGTTAAATCAGGATAAATTTATTTCTCTAAAAGTAGCAAAATTTTTGCTATATTACATGTAAGTTTTGCCCATAAATGGTTGCTAATAGTTCTTGTTGTTAGGGCAGGGGTGAAATCCAGCAGGTTCTGACAGGTTCTGGAGAACCGGTAGTGGAAATTTTGAGTAGTTCGGAGAACCAGTAGCAGAAATTTTGAGTAGTTCGGAGAACCGGTAGCAGAAATTTTGAGTAGTTGAGAAAACCGGTAGCGGAAATTTTGAGTAGTTCGGAGAACCGGTAGCAGAAATTTTGAGTAGTTGAGAAAACCGGTAGCAGAAATTTTGAGCAGTTCAGAGAACCGGTAGCAGAAATTTTGAGCAGTTCGGAGAACCAGTAGTGGAAATCTTAAATAGTTTGGAGAACTGGCAAATGCCACCTCTGGCTGGCCCCAGAGTGGGGTGGGAATGGAGATTTTGCAATATCCTTCCCCCAGGAATGGGGAGGGAATGGAGATTTTGCAGTATCCTTCCCCTGGAGTGGGTTGGGAATGGAGATTTTGCAGGATCCTTCCACTGCCATACCCCCCAAGCCACGCCCATCAAGCCACGCCACGCCCACCAAGCCATACCCACAGAACCGGTAGTAAAAAAAAATTGGATTTCACCACTGTGTTAGGGGATAGTTTTGGATTATTCATTTTATTTATCGTACTTTTACTGGTCAAGAATCGAATTAAAGTTCCTTCTGTTCGTTGGTCTGCCTGCGCAACATTGATATGCTCAATTAAAAATGAGTATGTCTGTGCGTATGTATATACACATATACATATGCATACACGACAATCTGTATTCTACAATTCAGGCTGTCTGTAATGGCAACAAAAATAGAAATTTACCATTTTGTGATGGACTGCAAAGTATGGAAAACCTTAATTGAGCATAATCACAATATGTCAGCAGCACATGTTGTATTACTCTAATGTGATATTTTCAGATTTCCAAAAGGAAAGTGCTTCTTCTCCGTCCTTCATGCCTTACATTGTGCATCACAGATGTTGCGTTCATCCGACTATTTATAGCCACAAGGCCTTCCCCTTCTCCCTTTTAAACGCCATTTAATGTCTATAAATTGACACTGGAGCCCCTTTTCGAATGAGACGAGTCTTCTTCCAATTTCCAGATGTCGTTGGCGTAAAAAACGCCACAATCCAGGTTGGCTCCCAGAATTACAGTGGCAAGAACATCTGAGAAGCCACAGATTGATTGATTGATTGATTGATTGATTGATTGATTGATTGATTGATTTAAAAATCTGTTTTAGGGAAACTGAGTTGATCTACCTGGTTCCTGGCTGTTCTCTTTGACTCCTTCCTTCCACTATTTTTTTTTTTTATTTATTTATTTTAAATTTATATACCGCCCTTCTCCCTGAGGACTCAGGGCGGTGTACAGCCAGAATTAAAAAAACATGAAATACAAATATTAAAAACAATTAAAATATATATAAATTTGGCCCAAAATTAAAAATACAAACCAATTAAAACATTTAAAATTTCTTCTTAAGCCAGCCCGGCTTGCTGGAAAAAGTGGGTTTTAAGGGCACGGCGGAAGGCGCTAAGGTCTTGGATTCTCCTTATCTCTGGGGGCAACTGATTCCAGAGGGTAGGTTGCATCATCATCATCATCTACTTCTCAAGGAAGCTGAATTTTCACAAAAAAATGTCTCCCAAATATGATAGTTTGAGTCAGGGGTGAAATTCAGCTGGTGCTATCCGGATCACACGATCCGGTAGGGCCGACTGCGCGAAGCCCCGCCCACCCGTGCGGACATCATGACGCCCCTTTTTTTGCGATGATTTTCAGCCTCTGCGCATACGGCACACAGACATTTGCCAACCAGTAGGGAAGGTAAGTGAATTTCACAGCGGTGGCATTTCACTTACCTTTGGTACCACGGAACCTTCTGCGCACGCCCAGAGTGTCAAAAACAGGATGTGATGATGTCTGGGTGGGTGGACGGAGTTCCCACAACCTCAGCTACTGAACTGGATAAAATTGGCTAAATCCCACCACCGGAATTTCACCCCTGGTCATTTAAGTCTTGAGTGTTCCCCTAAATTAACAGAATAACAGAGTTGGAGAGAACCTTGGAGGTCTTCTCGTCCAACCCCCTTCTCAAGCAAGAGACCCTATACCTGGTATACGGTCTCTTTTTAAAAAAAACTCCAGTGATGGAGCATTCACAACTTCTGGAGTCAAGTCGTTCCACTGATTAATTGTTCCTACTGTCAGGAAATTTCTCCTTAGTTCTAAGTTGCTTCTCTTGATATGTTTCTGCCTCTTATTTCTTGTCCTCAGGTGTTTTGGAGAATAGGTTGACCACTTCTTCTTTGCGGCAACCCTCTTAGATATTGGAAGACTGCTTTCATATCTCCCCCAGTCCTTCTTTTCATTAGCCTAAGCCTACCCAGTTCCTACAACCATTTGTTTAAAATCAACAGCAAAGATGAATGGATAATCAGAATCCAAATTTATATTACATTCTTCTAACTCTGATCAACTTGGCCCAACATCTAAAGAAAGAAAGAGGCTTTTAGGGTCTTTCTGAAAGCCAGAAGGATAAGTGCCAATTGTCAGCTTTCGATGTCGTCTCAAATAAAATAAATTGCATTTCCAAACAAATAGTCTTTGAAGAAATCTTTCATTTTATTAAGCACGACAATCTGTCCCCGATTGTGGCATAGCCAACACTGACTTCCTGACCCCAAACCTTCCCTTTCCGTTCCCCAATTCTCTGCGTCTCATTGGTCCTCTTCCAAATCACTCTCCCCATATCTACTATTTCAGCTCCCAGGAATGTCCCCCCTCCCATCTCATCTCCTAGGGGATATTATCTTCAGGGAAAATAAGTAGATGAGAAGTCAAGCGTCCTCTTGCCAGCTGCCCCCTCTTCTCCTTCTTATGTCAGCACTAGAGTAAATGCAGGTTGAAGTGCTGACACCAATTGTATATTGGAATGAGAAAGGATGACATTATTTCAGAGGGTAGATTCTGCCACCTTCAAAATTTTCCCCAAATTATTAATACTGACTTTCCAGAGCTTTAAAGATGTGGGTTTCTCCTTAGTTCTAGGTTGCTTCTCTCCTTGGGGTGTGTGTGTGTGTGTGTGTGTGTGTGTGTATTGGATTTTGCTGATAGATCATACCTTACCCACCTCACACGTAGCAGGCACATTCCCATAATAAGCTAATATAGGTTATTTTACTATTTTCATTGGGAATGGTTACAGCAAATCTGTGGTTAGGAGACTGCATGGTAGTTCACAAGTACTACAAGTAAAGCTGGATACACAGCTAACACAAAAATCAAACTCAAAACTTTTAAACTCGGAGTGCTGGACGTAGAAACAATGACGGAGAGAGATCTAAGATCTGGGTCCCTGAGCCACCAGGCCCAGGTCTGCTGGGCCTGGTGGCTCAGCAAACTGATAGCATTGTGATTAACACCAGCTGTCTGCAATTACTGTAAGTTCGAATCTCACCAGGCTCAAGGTTGACTCAGCCTTCCATCCTTTCTAAGGTAGGTAAATTGAGGACCCGGCTTGTGTGGGCAATAAGCTGACTTTGTATAAATATACAAAAGGATGAAGGCTATTGCTTAACGCATTGTAAGCCGCCCTGAGTCTCCGGAGAAGGGTGGCATATAAATCAAATTAATATATATATATATATATATAGCCTTGTCAGGCAGTGACTACAAAGTCCCAAATGAAAGGAGTGGGGGTGGGGAGTGGGGAGCCCAGCCAAGTATGATTTATTCAAACCACAACTAAGGTGAACTAGGTCACTATTCCCTTCCTGTCCTTATTAAAGTTTCAGAAACTACTCAAGATGGAGTTGTTGTTTCAAAGAGCATTCTCCCCATTTCATCGTGTCCTCTTTAACTTCTGTTTTTATAAGGTTGCATTCTTTTTGTTTGGTTCATGGTGGCTGTTGTTTTTTATTGTACACTTTCGTTGTAAGCTACTAAGAGTCTCTTTTATTGCAGGGAGGGAAGGAGGGAGGGAGGGAGGGAGGGAGGGAGGAAGGAAGGAAGGAAGGAAGGAAGGAAGGAAGGAAATAAATTTAGCTGTATATATTCAAAGAACCAGGGAAGGAAGGAAGGAAGGAAGGAAGGAAGGAAGGAAGGAAGGAAGGAAGGAAGGAAGGAAGGAAGGAAGAAAGAAAGAAAGAAAGAAAGAAAGAAAGAAAGGAAGGAAGGAAGGAAGGAAGGAAGGAAGGAAGGAAGGAAGGAAGGAAGGAAGGAAGATTTGGTGAGAACAAGGAAGGAAGAAAATTTTGCTGTAGATATTCAAAGAACCAAGGAAGGAAGGAAGGAAGGAAGGAAGGAAGGAAGGAAGGAAGGAAGGAAGGAAGGAAGGAAGGAAGGAAGGAAGGAAGGAAGGAAGGAAGGAAATTTAGCTGTAGACATTCAAAGAACCAAGGAAGGAAGGGAGGGAGGGGGGAGGAAGGGAAGGAAGGAAGGAAGGAAGGAAGGAAGGAAGGAAGGAAGGAAGGAAGGAAGGAAGGAAGGAACTAAGCTTGGCATATATTATGCTTTTTTTTACTTCTTTGCATTGTATATTTAGTTGAGGAAACAGAATAGGAGCACCATCATAGCTGGAAGGAGACGCTATGTTGGGGAATTCTTTTCTAGAAAAATCAAAGCAATGCAAGAAAATTAGATCAAAACTCCGAGAAGACTGACAGTACTATCAAAAAGGGGAATGCAGCTAAACCACCTCCTGCTTCAGATCCAGCTGCCTTTCTGAAGTCTGATAGGGATTAGCAAGAGGGGGGAGAATGTAGATCTTGCATGTTCAATCTACAACGTGGCAGGGGAGAAGACAAACCACACTCAACCCAATTGGTCCCTGATGCAAACTAGTTAAATTAGTTGTTAGTCATTGCATCACTGCCTGTTGACTTAACTCAAAAGACTCCATCAAAAAAAATAGGCTATGGGAAAGAAATAGGAAGACATTCTAGTTCAGGGGAGTCCAATTTTGGCAACTTTAACACTTGTGGACTTCAATTCCCAGAATTCCCCAACTAGCTCTTGTACTTTTGGCTCAGGGGTGTCCAATCTTGGCCATTTTAAGACTTGTGTCAGATCGGGAAGCCATCTTTTACATTTGGGCCTTCAGGCCTGCCACATATTCTTCTGTGGGGAAATAGGAGGGGAGTTTGCATAGAGTGTGGATGATATGTAGTCAAAATAACATTCCTTTCTCAGAGAGTCAAGGACGCCTTGTCCTGACACCTGGAGGTGGATGACCGGGAGGTGTCTCCAATTTGGATGGTGGATGATTGGACCGTACGATGGTCATGAGAGTGTTGGGCAGGGATTTGAACTTTCACTTGGGTGGGGAAAACCTGGAAACTTTCAGATTCGGGTTTTCCCAGATGTGCCAATATGACATCTCTAATAAAAAGTAACTTTGAGGAAATCTAAGCCTTGGAGGTTTCTTTCGTTGGGGGTGTTACTTGGAACCCTGACAACTTGTGAACTTCAACTCCCAGACTTCCTCAGCCAGTTCTTGCACCTTGAGACCAGGGATGTCCAACCTTGGTGACCTTAAGACTTGTGGACATCGTCTCCCAGAATTCCCCAGCCAGCCATGAAATTCTGGGAGTTGAAGTCCACAGGTCTTAAAGTGACCAGGGTTGAACACCTCTGTTCTAGTTGGAAATAGACCTGGAAAAGTGCTTCTGATTCAAGCAGAATCTGTAAACATATGGTGTCCATGTGTGTGTTTTATCAGAACGTGTTAATGTTCCTTGCAAAGAAAATGAGCTTACACATCATTACAACTGCTCCTAGCCAGGTGGTAAAAGAAAACTTACTTATCAGCTCAAACACAGGAATAAATAGGCCCAGCATGAATTGGCAAGTCGTATTAAACCATCTTCCTGGGTGGTAGACGGTTTCTGGTAGCTTTCTGATCTTTATAGCAGCCCAGGCGACCTTATAAATCTAGTGTGTTATGAAAGGTTTGGACTGCAATCAGTTCTTGTTTGTCACTGACACTTATATACCAAATTAGGAGGAGTATCAGGTAGGCTTGCTATCTTGAGTGATGTATAAAAACAATAACAGAAGAATAGTACCGCTTTCATATTGCACTGGTGAGGCTACAGTCGGAATAAACGTAAAGGTTCCCCTCGCAAATACGTGCTAGTCGTTCCCGACTCTAGGGGGCGGTGCTCATCTCCGTTTCAAAGCCGAAGAGCCAGCGCTGTCCGAAGACGTCTCCGTGGTCATGTGGCCGGCATGACTCAACGCCAAAGGCGCACAGAACGCTGTTCCCTTCCCACCAAACGTGGTCCCTATTTTTCTACTTGCCTTTTTTACCTGCTTTCGAACTGCTAGGTTGGCAGAAGTCTCCAAGTCACGGGAGCTCAACCCGTTACGCGGCACTAGGGATTCGAACCGCTGAACTGCCAGACTTTCGATCGACAAGCTCAGCATCTTAGCCACTGAGCCACCACATCCCTTGTGTATAAGTGGCATGAAATAAACTCGTAGCACTTTTGAACTCTATCCTAACTCTAACTTTTGAGCTCTGTCTGGGCTCCTGATTTCTTGCTCCTGACACATGAGTTATGAGTAGGCTGGACTGGGGGAAAAAACCGGCATCAGGGGTGGGTTCTACTTACCTTTACTACCGGTTTGCAATGGGAGCTTCTGTGCATGCGTAGATCATCTATAATGACATCCGGGCGGGTGGGTAGAGCCTCCCGCTGGTTTTACTACCGGTTCGCAAGAACTGGACCGAACTGGGGGCAACCCACCACTGGCTGGCATGACTAAACGCCAAAGGGGCACAGAACGCTGTTACCTTCCCACCAAAGGTGGTCCCTATTTTTTCTACTTACATTTTTTACATGCTTTCAAACTGCGAGGTTGGCAGAAGCTGGGACAAGTAACGGGAGCACGTAAAAAATGCAAGTAGAAAAATAGGGACCATTTTTCGTGGGAAGGTAACAGCGTTCCTTGCACTTTTGGCGTTTAGTCATGCTGGCCACATGATATGGAGACGTCTTCGGACAGCGCTGGCTCTTCGGTTTAGAAACAGAGATGAGCACCGCCCCCTAGAGTCGGGAACGACTAGCACATATGTGCGAGGGGAATCTTCACCTTTACATATATATGTATGTGTATATATATGTGTGTGTGTGTGTGTGTTTGTGAGTGTATATATGTATGTATGTATGTATGTATGTACACACACACACATATAATAAAAAAAGTTTGGTACCCTTTGATGTTGCAAGCAATTACTTTCACAGCCTTGGACAATCTGTTCTGTAAAGCTTTGTTCTTTTATCTTTTAGATGTGAGATGGTTTAGCAAGTTGGGAAAGGCTTAATGTGAAGAGAGGGCAGAGGGAGGGAAAGAAGAAAGTAAATACACAACAAAGACTTTCGAGATGGAAATAATGAAAAATACACCAGGGTTAAAAAAAATATATATTAAGCAATACAACTCATTGACTTTCTGAAGCAACTTGGAAAGGCTGATTTGAATGGCCTCTGTACTGATTTTAATCAACCTCAAAAGATTGGACTCTGCACAGAGACCAATCGGCGTTTTCAGAACTGATTCAGAAATCCAAATCCAAAATGCAACAGCCCACGTGATTTTGTGCAAGTCTCCATTTTGACGCGTGCCACTTCTCTGGCGGGAGGTGCGCTGGTTGCCAATTTGTTTCAGGGGTTCAATTCAGGATGTTGATTGTCACCTTTAAATCCTTTGTGGCTGAGGGCCAGGTTATGTGAAAGGTCTTTTCCAGCGGTGGGTTTCAGATTATGTTACTACCGGTTCGCCACATGTGCGCACACTCGCGTTGTGCATGCGCCTGGCTTCTGCACATTCGCCCGGCCTTTCATGCATGCGCTTTGCTCACACATGTGCCCTCCGCATTTAGGCATGCCTCAAAAACGTGCCTAAATAGGATGGCATAGCGCCGGGGTAGCGCCGGGGTAGCGCCGGGGTAGCGCCGGGGTGGGTGGGCCCACCCCACCACGATTTCGCTACCAGTTCAGGTGAACCGGTCGAAACTGGCTGAATACTGTCTCTGGTCTTTTTCCAATGTCTACTCAACCCACCTGTTCTGACCTAGGCTTCCTGAGTCATTAAAACACACGAGTAGTCCCAAAAACCTCTTTGATTGCAACAGCTATGAATTCTGTTCATTCACAGCTGAGTCCCGATTAGTTATAAAGAGTCCTTTGGGAGAAGTCCTTCGGGATAATCACCCACCTTTATCTCCCTTGACATGCTGCCAAAGGCCTAATTGGCAAAGCCACACAGAGTCCAGAATCAAACAGAGATGCCGACTGGGAACAGAATTAACAACGTTGCTTCCAGCAAAGGCCCATGTGCCTTTGCTCCTCTTTTAAGCCTTATGGGAGGGGCCAATCATCTCCCAGCCCTACTCTCAAGTCGTCCCTTTTGCTTTAGCTGCTCTTGCCTTCTGGCAGCTCTGCGCATGCGTGCACTGGGAACAAGCTCCCTCTGTTCCTCTGCCTCGCTGAGGTCTGACTCTGGAGGCAGCACGTACCTCCCAGATGGCCCTTTCTCTGCCTCCGACGCAGAGCCTTCATCCGAGCCTTCCCCAGACTCCAGGACCAGCCCATGTTCCTCCCCAGCCTCCTCACTGTCCGACTCTGCTGCCAGCTCCGCAGGCTGCTGACGGACCACAACACCACCAGAGTGGGGAGGCAAGGGATATTATAGATCCCCTCTCTTAAAGAGGTCCATCTAGTAGGACCAAGAAGAAGGACTTTCTCCATGGTGGCTCCCTCCCTGTGGAACATCATCCCTTTGGCGAGAAGATTGGTTCTCAGCTTCATAGTCTTTCAAAAGGCTCTGAAGATCTGGTTTGACTCAGCCTAATCTCGGGCACACCCTTTCTTCTGTTGTGCGTGCTTATCTCTGCAACACTGGCGTGGGTCCAGCCAAGACTCATTACCCTCATCACTGTCCATCTGTGGCTGCGTGGACGTGCTTGGCCCCGGCCCTATCTCTTGCCCTTCGGCAGACACCAAAGGCATTGCCAGAGAGGAGGGTCCTGGAGAGGGAGGCCTTGCCAACTCCTGCCCTTCACTCTCGGAGTCCTCTCCTGACGATAACACAGGCTCCGGTAATGGAGCCACAACACATTCAAAGTTACAACAGCCCTGAAAAAAAAAGTACTTGTGGCCATTTTTCACACTTACAACCATAGCAGCATCTCCATGGTGACAATGGACACTTAGCGACTGACTCGTATGCTATGACGCTTGCGACCTTCTGACAAGCAAGGCCGATGGGGAAAGCCAGATTCCCTTAACAACCGTTGTTACTAGCTTAACAACTGCGGTTGATTGACTTCACAGCGGTGGCCAAGAAAGGTTGAAAAACGGGGCAAAATTCACTTAACCACCGTTCTCGCTTAGCAAGCGAAATTTGGGTGGCTCCATTGTTGTCGTAAGTCAAGGACTATCTCTTGTATTTGGGATTTTACTCCTGAGAGTTGAACCGTGTGAGTGAGTTGGGGGGACCGTATAAATTTTCTTAATCAATCAATAAGAGCCTTGATAGTACAGTGGTTTAGTGCACCCTGTTATTAACACAGCTGCCTGCAATTTCTGCTGGTTCGAATCTCTCCAAGGCTCAAGGTTGACTCAGCCTTCCATCCTTTCTAAGGTAGGTAAATTGAGGACCCAGTTTGTGGGGGCAATAAACTGACTTTGTATAAATATACAAAAGTATGAAGGCTATTGCTTAGTGCATTGTAAGCCGCCCTGAGTCTCCGGAGAAGGGCGGCATATAAATCAAATTAAAAAAAAATAAAAAATAAAATAAAATAAAGAAGACATCCAGCAATCGGCTGAAATACCGTCTCACTGTTTTCTTTCTCCCTTCTTCGCCGTGAATACTGACAGTGTTTTTCAGCCTTAATTACAGCTGACAGAACTGATTGTTTATCATTACTAAATGCATCCATCTCTGTTTCCCCCCTCCCCTCATAAGGAACAGGAAAGTGAAATGTAGCTAATGACATTGTTGCTTTGCAGGTGCTAGGATGATTTATTGTTCTGGGGGAGAAATTATTTATGAGGCTGCTGCTTGACGGTGAGAAAGTGACTCTTGACTGCGGGTGAATTATGGCCTCCGTTTGACCAGAGAACATCTTAAGTATTTGTTTTTAAAAAATGTATATTTACAGTCGGCACGACGGAACAGTGATGGAAGGAAGAGGGAAAAACAGATCATCTTTATCAAGAGCTGATTGAATCTGGATTGGTTCGAAACGAGTCCTGGTTCTGGTTTTAAATGTTGGATCATTTAAAAATAAAAAAATAAAAAATTCTCAGCCCAAAAGTTGGAAGCCTCACGCCAGCAGGAAGATAAAATGGAGATGGTCCAAAAAGCTATTTGTTATTACGCTGGGGCTTCTAAATCTAAGGCTATTGTGGTAGGACACGAAACTCTTATTTCTTATCGACTAAAAGGACCATCAGTTTCATGTTTGAGCTAGGTTAGGAAGCAAAGAGCAGAGGTACTCCTTATTGATCTGGTGTATAGAAGGGACGCGGTGGCTCAGTGGCTAAGACGCTGAGCTTGTCGATCGAAAGGTTGGCAGTTCGGCGGTTCGAATCCCTTGTGCTGCGTAATGGGGTGAGCTCCCATTACTTCTCCCAGCTTCTGCCAACTTAGCTGTTCCAAAGCACATAAAAAATGCAAGTAGAAAAATAGGGACCACCTCTGGTGGGAAGGTAACAGCGTTCCGTGTGCCTTTGGCGTTGAGTCATGCTGGCCACATGACCACAGAGACGTCTTCGGACAGCGCTGCCTCTTCGGCTTTGAAACGGAGATGAGCACCACCCCCTGGAGTCAGGAACGACTAGCACATATGTGTGAGGGGAACCTTTATCTTTACCTTATAGATTAAGTAGTGTCAAGAAGGTATATTTGAAAACCAGGATTAGTCAGTGACTAGGTCACACTTCACGTTCAACCGTGACTTACTTTAACCGTGAATTACCAATTGGATAAAAATGTTAGATTCATAAAAGAACACGAAGGCATAAATGATTACAGGTAGTCCTCGACTTACAACCACAATGAACCACCAAGAACACTCTCACCAAGTCTCATCAATATAAAGAGAGAGCAATCCCCACTCCCTTCTAGCATTGATGATGTTGCCTAGTTGGGTAATGAAATGTCTGCAAAAAATCCAATCAAGCTCAGAGAGCACCAAGGACCTGACAAGTCCTCCTCCTCTTCCTCCTCCTCCTCCTCTACCAGCACTGATGATGTTACTTAGTTTATTTATTTATTTATTTATTATTTGTATTTCTATGCCACCCACTCTCCGAGGACACCAAAGACAATATACTAAATAGCCTATTGCCCCCTAACAATCTGGGTCCTCATTTTACCCACCTCAGAAGGATGGAAGGCTGAGTCAACCTTGAGCCGGTGAGATTTGATCCGCTGATCTGCTGAACTAGCAGTCAGCTGAAGTAGCTGCAGTACTGCACTCTAACCACTGCGCCACCTCGGCTCTTTGGATAATGAAACATCTGCAAGAAAACAACCAAGGTCAGAGAATACCAAGGACCTGACAAGTCCTCCTCCTCTTCCTCCTCCTCTCCCCAAATCCCACTCCCTTCAACCATGTCACCTAATTGGGTAATGAAACATCTGCAAAACACCAGCAAGCAAAAAGAGCAACAAGGACCTCACAGTTCTTTGTAAAGCTCACATTTCAGGATCCTTCATTTTGTCTGGTACTAACTCCCGGAATCATTGATCAGAATCAATGTTCCTTAGAGATGCTGTGGTCGACAATGGGGATCTACTGGATTCTCAGTGGCCCCAGTTCATTCCACCATGCTTCTACCTTGGGAAAAACTCATCTCAAGGCTTGAGCAAAGATTTGGGGAGGGACGATTCAGCTATACCAGGGGTCGGCAACCCGCGGCTCTGGAGCCGCATGTGGCTCTTTCATCCCTCTGATGCGGCTCTCTGTTGCCAGTCGGCTCCACAATTGATAGGGCTTTCGGTTAGGACAGGTAGAGGAAAAAGGACGGCGTGCTAGGAGGAGACTCTATGGTGGGGGAACCAGACTGCCAGTCGGCTCCAGAATTGAACCGGGGGGGTGGGGGGCTTCTGGTTAGGACCTTTGTGGCTCTTTGAGTGTTTAAGGTTGCCGACCCCTGAGCTATACCAACACGAACTTCCCAAGGGGCATTTTTTCAGGTGCCTTTGTGATCCTAAAAGGTACCCAATTCTTGCCGAAAAACGGTTAAGCACTGTTAGTTCGTTCTCTTACAAAAGAGCTTAATGTAGTACAATATTTGCATATTTAACCACATCAAAGGGGCTTTCCAAAACTTCAAAGGATACCTTCCAAAGGCTTTCCCCCCCCCTTCTTACTTAGGATTTATGCTCTGCAGACCAGGGATGAAATCCAGCAGGTTCTGACAGGTTCTGGAAAACCGGGAACGGAAATTTTGAGCAGTCTGGTGAACCGGCAAATACCACTTCTGGCTGGCCCCCAGAGTGGGGAAGGAATGGAGATTTTGCAGTATCCTTCCCCTGGAGTGGGAAGGGAATGGGGATTTTGCAGTATCCTTCCCCTGGAGTGGGAAGGGAATGGGGATTTTGCAGTATCCTTCCCCTGGAGTGGGGAGGGAATGGGGATTTTGCAGTATCCTTCCCCCAGGAGTGGGGAGGGAATGGGGATTTTGCAATATCCTTCCCCCAGGAGTGGGGAGGGAATGGGGATTTTGCAGTATCCTTCCCCCAGGAGTGGGGAGGGAATGGGGATTTTGCAGTATCCTTCCCCTGGAGTGGGGAGGGAATGGAGATTTTGCAGTATCCTTCCCCCGAGGAGTGGGGTGGGAAAGGGGATTTTACATTATCCTTCCCCTGCCACGCCCACCAAGCCACACCACACCCACCAAGCCACACCACGCCCACCAAGCCACGCCCACAGAACCGGTAGTAAAAAAAAATGGATTTCATCACTGCTTTAGACCTATTTCAGAAGGTACACATCCTCAAGCAAGCCCCCACCCCACACACAGAGAGAGTTTGACACCCTGCTTCATTAAAGTATTGATGCTTTAATGAGTCCCCTGCCCCCACATCCGCAAGTTCCTTAATGTGACACGACTACAACATTTCACATGGATAAACTAGGATAGACTATAATTATAAAACTTCTGTAGCGCAGAACGATCCTCCCCTTCCTCTTTTCCTTAATAACGTAGCAACCAAGTTGTGGCAATTAAGGAACCCAGCAGAGAAGAATGGAGAATGAGGGCCCTTCAAGCATCCACCATTCAGTTTTTCTCTCCACATTCCCCTCTCCACTCCATTCCCATTCCTTCCTATGGTTAGCAGTTGACTCCATTCAAACTCAAAACATCATATGTACAGCAGAGACAGAGGATGAATTCCATATATATATATATGGAATGTATGTGTGTGTGTGTGTGTGTGTGTGTGTGTACAGTTAATATCTCGGGTTTCTTCCCGTGTAATTGTAAACATATCCTTAAAAGGGTAGTAGCGACGTTTCGACGAAATTGCATTCGTCATCTTCTGGTTGATGTTCTCGGTTTGGTTCTTATGGGCAAACTGTGTGATCGTAACTGACGTTTTTCTATGAAAAGAGGCAAAGGTGTATTCTGATTGGTCGACAGTGTTGTTGTATTCTGATTGGCTGATGACGTAGCTATATTTTGATTGGGTGGAAGCGCCGTTGCTTGGTTGTGGGTTAATGGATAAGTTATGCTGGAAATGGTGGCAACACAGGCATTATGATGTACCTTTGATCTATGGTTTATATTTTGTGTTAAGATTCGTCTATAAGATATATATATCTATCTTCATCTGTCTCTGCTGTCTCTGCTTATTGGCCATGATTTTCCTCTGCTGTAGCGTCTTTCAATGTGCATACAGGTAGTCCTTGAATTACGACCACAACTGGGATGATTTACATTTAATCCATGCTTGAGGTCCTGCACTCATTTAAACAAAGCAAATTCCATGCTCAGAAGTTGGGAAACTCAACAAGATATTTCTCTCTCTCTCTCTCTTTTTCTCTCTCTCTTTCTCTCCCTCTCTCTCTTTCTCTCCCTCCCTCCCTCTCTCTCTCTCTCTCTCTCCCTCTCATTCTCTCTCTTTCTCTCCCTCTCTCTCTTTCTCTCTCTCTCTTTCTCATTCTCTCTCTCTTTCTCTCTCTCTCTCTTTCTCTCCCTCCCTCTCTTTCTCTCTCTCTCCCTCTCATTCTCTCTCTCTCTCTCTCTTTACTTATATGCATTTCTAAACTATATATCTACATACCTACTGTACATACTATTTTATTTTTGAATTTTCTCATATCCTACAATTGGAAAGAGGGTTTAATGATGAAGCAGAACCACCAAGCATGTGTGATTCTGGGTAGCTGACCGCATGGAGTTGAGAGAGAGGGGTATTTATACCTTCTTTTGGACTTTGCCCTTGAGCTTCCTGTTCTTGTGCAAGAACATATATTCTATTGGCTGTTGTAGGGGTCATAGCTGGCTCTGTAGGTTGTCTGAGTCCCAGGTTTGGTTGACGTTTGCTGGGTGATGCAATGTTCCCAGGTGATTGTGCCATGATTGAGCTCTGCTCCGCTAGATGGGTTAATCCTATTATGTCCCATCATCCTGGAGCTGGAGGTCTTTTGTCTTATAGATAGGCTGGCCCAGTCTTTCTTAATGGGCACCATATATCTGCTGGGGGCAGGGAGCAGCTTTCTGTCTTTAAAACAGGTTTCTTCTTTTACCATCCAGGGAAATGTAACATTCTGCCTTTTTAATATTTCTCAAAATATTTCATTCTTCTACAAGGGGGGGGGGAGTGCCTTCTCTCACCAGGAATGACGCTGACTGGAAAGGATGCACGCACAAATTAATGGTTATCCGACCCAGATTTCATAAGGAGCTAACCGCCCTTCTCCCAGGACGAATTTATCTTTTCATGCACATTATAAAAAATATTTCCAATTTCTGCCCGGGATAAAACCATTGCGCTTTTGGAGAAATTCACTTCTGCTGATGGAACAAGTATGAGACTGGAAAGAGATCTGTATAATCCTGTAAGCTCCAAGGATTTCATTTCAGATCTGGAACCGTTTGGGTTGGGACATTGCATGCTTTTCTCTCCTTCACCCTCTCCTCTTCTTGCTCTTCTCCCTCGGTTCTTGCCAGCTGACTTTGAAAGAGCCTATTTCTGGGCAAACGCAAAGTGCTAAGCCTTACTCCCCTCTGGAAAAAAAAGGGTTTCTAAGAAAGGCATTTATTTACAAGAACACAGTGCCACCCAAGGCCACAGCTGCGGCAGATGTACCAACTAACAGCTTGGCATAAACTAATGGGAGTTCAGCTGGCATCTCGGTTGCGAGAAACAAGTCCAAGAGGAGGCAGAGAAATTCGCAGGAGGACGTCTCGGCATACGAGGCACAGATGCAGAGAGTCAAAGTCAGAACAAGAGGTGAATCTAAGAAGCCCATCCAGGACCGTAGTTCAGAAAAGCGCCGCTTTAGGATGAAGCAGCGGGTGGAAATAATAAGGGGATTCAAGGATTCGGTCTGAAGATTAATTTGGAATGCCACGCGTTTGAAATCTCTGGATTGAGTGAATCACTTAGTCAGGCTCAATCAGATACTCTTTAGGGAGGGATCCAATGTCTTTTTCTGAACAGGCTAGGACAGCGGTGGCGAATCTTTTAACTTACCAAGTGCCGAACAGGTACGCGCTTCGCGTGCCATCCGCGCTAACACGCCGCTCCTCCCCGCCCGTGCCTCGCGTGCACAACTGCGCCATCTGCGCACGCGTGGCTCCCCTCATGCGCTGCGTGCGCAATTGCAAAATCTGTGCAGGCGTGCAGGCTTCGCGCAGCCCCCCCTGTGCACTGTGCGTGCAATCACACCACCTGCACATGCGTGTGGTTTTCACACACGCAAGGCACACGCACGAATGCTGTCTGCACATGCACGCACTGCAGGCAAGTACTCTCGCACGGCTACCAAGGAGCCTTGGTAGTACAGTGGTTTAATGCACCCTGTCATTAACACAGCTGCCTGCAATTACTGCAGGTTCGAATCTCACCAGGCTCAAGGTTGACTCAGCCTTCCATCCTTTCTAAGGTAGGTAAATTGAGGACCCAGTTTGTGGGGGCAATAAGCTGACTTTGTATAAATATACAAAAGTATGAAGGCTATTGCTTAACGCACTGTAAGCCGCCCTGAGTCTCCGGAGAAGGGCGGCATATAAATCAAATAATAATAATAAAAATACGCAAACATGTGTGCATGAGCAGGAGAGTGCTGAAGACCAGCTGGGTCCCCTGAATTGCACGCATGCGCACCAGAGGCCCGAACGGCTGGGGCGCGTGTGCATACTCAGCTGCAGGTGAGTTGGGTGACATCTCATGTGCCCGGAAAGATGACTCTACATGCCACCTCGGGCATGCGTGCCATAGGTTCGCCATCACGGGACTAGGAAAATCAAATCACATCTAAGGTCAGGTATAAAGAAGCAGTAGCACACATTAAGCTCCAGTTAAACTGACTTATTTATTTATTGCAATAGACTTATGTACCACTTCATAGGGCTGTACAGCCCTGTCTAAGCACTTTGCAGCAGGAGTGTCAAACTCGATTTCATTGAGGGCCATATCAGTTTGACCTTGGGGAGGGGGTTCATGGCCAGGGGACATGGCCAGCTTGATGTCACTGGTGTTGGGGGTGCCTGTGGTGGACCGAGCACTCTGCCAGCGAAAAACGGGCTCCTGAGCTCCGTTTTTGGCTGCGACGGCCTCTTGCAACCCTCTGCCAGCGAAAACACAGGTCCTCCCGAACTCCATTTTTGCTGGCAGAGGCACCGTGGGCCGATCCTTTGCTGTTTCCCCCATGGGCCAGACCTAAGAACCCCGCAGGCTGGATCCAGTCCCCGGGCCTTGAGTTTGACACCCCTGGTTTACAGAGGCTGAGTCTATTGCCGCCAATAATCTGGGTCCTCATTTTACGGACCTCGGATGGATGGAAGGCGGAGTCAACCATGAGCCGGTCAGGATCGAACTGCTGGCAGTCGGCAGAGTTGGCCTGCAATACTGCATTCTAACCACTGTACACAAGAATCTGGTCAACTGATAGTCAGCACAGAATTGGTGCTGGTCAACGGAATTCAAGACGTTTGTATTTAGTTGGGCTTAGACCGTTTGTAGGAACGTAATGATTCTAGGCTGATTCCTCTCTTGACTCTGCCCTCGGGCTCTGCCGGTCTTTCTCCTACATCTACCATTTGAGTTCGATCACATCTGATCCATTCACACCTAGAAATTCTCTCTTCTGAAGTCCTTAGTTCACCACGGATAGTCCTTGGTGTCAGGTTTCGATACTATCTCAAAATAAATGAATTTCCAAACTGCCGATCTTTGAGGAAATTTTCTCTTTATTGAGCATAGTGATCTGTCCCTGGCTCTTTCGCGGTCAGCACTGACCTTTGCCCCCCAATCCCTCCCTTTCCGATCCCCAATTCTCTGCGTCTCATTGGCTATCTTCCAAGCCACTCTCCTCATCCCATCTCCGTCAGATCACAGGAATGTCCCCGTCCTCCCATCTCCGAGGAAACAGAATCTTCAAAGGAATTAAGTAGGCAAAAGTTCAAGCTTCTCCTCTCCTTTTAATATGTCAGCGCTGGAACGCTGACATCTGGCTTACAACCATTGGTTTAGTGACCGTTTGAAGTTACAACGGCACTGAAAAAAGTTCTTTATGACCAGTCCTCACGCTTATGACTGTCACAAAACCATTGTGGTCACATGATCAAAATTCATGAACTCGGTCGCCAGAATATATTTTGATAGTTGCAGCATCCTGTGGTCCTGAGATCACCATTTATGATCTTCCAGCTTTGGAAGCCATATTTGGCCGGAAGCTTCCATGCTGCCACCTTCTCATGTGAGGGAAAGTAGGAGGGGGGATTTAGTAGAGGGGAGAAGGAGTGGTCGGAATGCTGAGTTGAGATGGGATGGATGTTGATTGGAGCATGTGATCGACTGAGGAGCGAGGGGATAGTTTTGGGGTTTTTTGATTTACTGAGGGGAAACCCGCACCTCTCAGATTCGGGTTTCCCCAGATGTGCCAGTTTACCTATTCTAGTAAAGAGAACTTTGGAAAATGCTTGCTTCTGCATCTTTACTTGGAGTTGGGGTTTTCTGGAACGCTGACACCCAACCAACTTCCAGCACGTAAACTCAACGGGGGGGTGGGGAAGCTGGATTCACTTAATGACTGCATGATTCGCTTAAGAGCTGCAGTGACTCCCTTAACAACCATGGAAAAAGGGTTGTAAAATGGGGCACGACTCACGCAAGAACCGCCTTGCTTGGCGATGGACATTTTACTTCCAATTGTAGTTATAAGGAGAGGTGATATTCAGCCGGTTCGGAGCGATTCCCCTGAACCATTAGCAGAAATCGTGGGTGGCCCCGCCCACCCGTCCCAGCTCTAGCCAATCCTATTTAGGCACATTTTTTGAGGCCGGGTGCATGCGCGGAAGGCACGCGGGCCAGCAAAGCCCATGCGTAGAAGGCCGGGCGCATGTACAGATGGGATGCTAGAGAAGCTTTTGCGAACCGGTAGGGAAAGTAAGTGAATACCATCCCTAGTTGTAAGTGGATTCTACCCAGACTTGCTTCTTGCAAAATGCTAAAATATTGAGAAGCAAAGAAGGGAGAGAAGAGAGACTTGGTATCTATGCCAAAATGACTCTGGAGAGGGCGATTATAGCTTTCTTTAATGAAAAATTCAGCTCAAGAGTCCTGCTTTAATTGTTTGCCAAATAAAAATAGCTAAATGTTAGGATAAATCAGTGTTGCGTCTCTTGAGGTTCTAAAGCATTGTGTATTGCTGGTGTAGGATTTGGAGAGATAGCCTTTCCTCATTGAGGTTTCCAAACATTGCTACCAAACAGACATTTTTAAAGGAGAAATGGCTTGATCATTGCCTGGAGATCAGCCAGATCCATGATATTTCTTGAGCTTCTTTTAGCACAACCAACTTTAGTTGCCCTCCTAGGCAGCCTGTGTCTTTGGGGAGCGTACAACTCAAAGATCAAGTTGTCTGGGAGTTTAGAAAAAGTTGTACATTCTGATTTTGCGGAATATGTATTACTGCGTTGGTAGTACTTCCTCTCCTAAACGGAGGAAACTGTGACCGTCCCAGACCAAGCTAAGACCAAAAACGCTGGAGAATTCATGGAAGCCTGGCACTCTGACAAATTGGCCATCAACAGACACATAGACATAAGCAACATCTACGTACTGTGCAAAAAGACAATCAGCAAGCTTTCCCCTTTTTAAATGGAAATTTAAAATTTGGTTTTTAAATTATTGGGGTTTTAAATCTGTTCAGCCAAATTATTTAATTTGTTTTATTCTATTTTAAAATTTGTATTTATATGTTTTATTTTATGGCTGTTCACCACCCTGAGTCCTTCGGGAGTAGGGCGGTATACAAATTCAATAAAATGAAAAAAACAACAACAACAAGCTAAAAAGGGAACAAAAAGACCAAATCACCTCCCCACCAGCAATCAACACCCAGATGAGTATAGAGTAACTCCAAGATTAATATCAGATCAGGGGTCAGCAACCTGCGGCTCTGGAGCTGCATGTGGCTCTTTCACCCCTCTGCTGCGGCTCCCTGTCACTCAAAATATGCATCACAACCGCCAATGTGCGACACATGCTGGCACGCGATTTATTGAGCTTTTCAACCCCCGGTAGGCCAACCATGGATAAATCCAAGAAAAGAAAAATTTCAGAAGAAAACAGAACGTTTAATTCAACTACATATGCTAGTTTTGTGGCCGCTCAAGAAATAGTCAGGCACGGGAAGGGTTTTGTGGCTCCCGGTATTTTCTTTTCTGTGGATCCAAATGGCTTTTTGAGTGTTTAAGGTTGCAGACCCCCGTACCAGATCAATAATAAAAAAGTAAACAATACCCCAGTCAAGGAACTTCCAAACAAGCTAATAGTTAACAGCCCAACCAAACAATCGCCAAGACTGCACCCACCATCACTCACAGGACAAGCCACTAGAATATAAATTGAAGGCAAACCCCATTCCTTACTAGCACTGATGAGGTTTCCTAGTTGGGTAATGAAATGTCTGCCAGAAAACACGCAAGCTCAGAGAGCACAAAGGACCCCTCGTTTCAACCCTGAGCTATAAATATTCTCCTTTATCAGTCTCTTAAATATCCCAAAGGAAGAGAAAAGATGGGGGGGATGGGACATCTGAATCCATTCTATCACAACCCTCAATTACTAAGTTCTTTAGAACTTTAAAATTGAGGGTAATGTAGCATCTATCATTTTAAAAAGCACCTGTTTCTTAGAAATTTAGAAGGTCGTAAAGACGCCAGAATCATCCTTAAATACAACGAATCATCTCTACTTTGGAGAAAAGCATAGACAGAAATTTTGTTTGCATGGAGACATTTGGGTCAATCTTGATTCCTAGAAACTGCCTGGATGAGTCCCTGCAATGACCTTGGCAATGTTTTTGGACGTGGCATTGCCGTTGCCTTCCTTCCTAGGTCTCGGAGGGAGTAAATTGATCTTGAGTCACCCAACTGCCTTCGTGGCTAAGGTAGGACTAGGAGGAACTGTCACAGAGAAGAGGGATTGATTCAGCAGTGGGATTCAGCCGGTTCTCTCCTGATCGCGCAAACCGATAGCGGCGACTGTGGGAGGCTCTGCCCATCCGCCCAGACATAATCCACAACTACTGCGCATGCGCAGAGGTGATGCATACACTCACATTTGCGAACCGGCCTCCTATTTGGCCTCCTACACCACAGTGGGAGGGGGACATGTTTGGCCTCCCCAAGCTCAAGAGGCTTTTTTCGAGCCTCCAGGAGGGCAAAAATGGCCTCCCCTAGGCTCTGGAGGCCCTCCGGAGGCTGGAAATGGCCCCGTTTCTGGACTTCTGGAACTTCCAGGAGGCCTGTTTTTTGCCCTCCCCAGGCTCCAGAGGCTTTCCTTGAGCCTCAGGGAGGGCAAAAACAGCCTCCCCCGGGCTCTGGAGGCCAGAAATGGGCCCATTTCCAGACTTCTGGAACTTCCGGGAGGCCCATTTTTCGCCCTCCCAGAGCCTCCGCACGGGCCCTGCACTTACCTGGCATCCAAAACATGCCACGTGGACACTCCTGAGAGGGGCGGGGCGGGGTGGGCGGAGCCAGCCTCTCCTTGCAACTACCAGTTCGGCGAACCAGATGTAAAATTAGCATCCGGCTCACCCAAACTGGTCCGAACCGGCTGAATCCCAACCTTGGGGCTGGTTAGAAGACTTCCAAGATACCTTCCAGCCCTATGATTCTATTTTCTAATTCATAGTCTCTTAATTTCTAGCCTGGTACCTTTAACTACAAAACCAAGATGGTTCTCCTAAGAAGAGATACGTATTATTAAAAAGTGGGAAGTAATCTATGATTATTATTTTTTTGTTAGTTAAAATCAAACCAAAAAATGGATTGAATTTTATCGAACATATTTTCCTGAGCGTATAGATTTTACTGAACATAAAAAAGAAGCAGAATTTTTTTAAAAAAGAAAAAAAATGAGAAAAACACAGATTAGACAAGAGATTTACAAAAGCATCGTAAAATTAAGTAAAGTGCACATTTTCAGAATAACATTTAAGTTTTATATATTTGAATTCATTACGTCATTAAAGCACAGATCATTATTAAGATCAAGTTTAATATGAGTATCAGTGACGGTAATCAGCAGAAATGTAGGTTAAAGTGGAAAACGACTGTCTTATTTAGTCAATAGGAAATCTACCCTTTTAAAAGAAATGTTAAATGACTTAAATGTTAGAATTCTATATTAAGAGAAACCCAGATGTCAGATGCAGTACGAATGCATGAGTAAAACTGCAGTCCAAAAGTGTTTTTCGCCTTAAATTATATTCTGTATCAAAGTTATTTTTCAAAACTTATTTTTCAAGCTTATTTGAGACGTCGAAGCATGCCCCCACAACTTAATTTGCAATTTGTCTGCTAAAGGAATTGTATATATTTTCCAGTGAGAAGTGTGGAGGCCCCTAGAGCTGTTAGCATGTACAAAGCAAAAATATGAGGGTTAGTAATATTTAATAAAACAATGATGGGTTGGAAAGGGAATTCGATTCATCTGTATATACTACTAACACTTCTTGTCATGATCTTTAACTGGGCAAAACGGTGCATTATTAGGGCAACGTTTTTTGAACGAGGTACAACAAACGGACTAATTTGTAGAATGTGTCTAAAATCTGGACCCGTAACTCCAGAGGGAATGGAATTGGGGAAAGTTGAAGCTGCTTCAGTGATAGTAGCTACTACTGGGCTGCTAGTATGATCGTGTGATCTTCCATTTCAATGTTCTGTGACAGTTTCCCAGCCAGTCTAACAATCCCTTGCTTCCTCGCCTACCCAGCATCAGCCACTTACTTGCCTGCTGGGAAGGGAAGGGAAGGGAAGGGAAGGGAAGGGAAGGGGAGGGAAGGGAAGGGAGATTTTCAGTGCTCCCAGCCAGAATCCTGCAAGAAAATGCAATGGGGAAACCAGCAGGAAGTCAGAAGTCATTCCTGCTCCCACTGCTTATTCTATTTCACTGTTAAGATAAGGAAATATCTCTGAAACGAAGATTTGTCTAGTTCTACTATAAAACATGGTTGGGCTTTACAGCAATTTACAAAAAATAAGAATGATCTGACTGGAATGTTATATTTCCATCAACTTTCAGAAAAAGAGTTTTAGCAACCAGTGCTGCAATTATACATTTTTTTTTGGTAAAACGTCTAATTATCAGTTTTCTTTCAGCTTGATGTTCATTGTAAATTTGATATTTTTTTCTTCCATTGAAATTAACATTGTTGAATGGTAATTGTCCTCTTGTAAATTTTGCCATCCATTTAATCGTAACATCTTTAACTTGTTTGGTTTCAAGGAACAGATACATTTTATGGAACTGGCCCTCCCCCCCACCCCGTCAAAACTCATTAGAGGTAGTCCTCCACTTATGACCACAATTGAGCCCAACATTTATGTTGCTAAGTGAGAAATGTGTTTGCCAAGCCAGTTTTGCTTCGTTTTACGACTTTTCTTGCCACATTTGTTAAGTGGATCTCTGCAGTCCTTAAATTTGTTAAGTGAATCTGGCAACGATCATAAGTGTGAAAAATGGTCATAAGTCACTTTTTTCAGGGCTGTTGTAACTTCGAACGGTCACTAAATGAGCTGTTGTAAATCAAGGACTCTCTGAACTGTAAACCTGCTCACTTTGAATGTCAAGATACGTATTTTTCTATGCTGCCCTTTGATATCCTCTTTCAGCAAGATATCAGTAAGAGCCAAGATAATACCCTGAAATAGTCTATGCTGGGTTTTATGCAGAGATGCTTACCCACTTTTCTCATCCCTTTTAACCTACTAATCTCACCAAACAAGATAAATAGGCATCATTAATTGATTATATCAAGGAAACTATTAAATGGTGAGAAAACATAATGTTACTGTTAATGAATTGTTATTCTGTTAGATCTTGCTGTTTCCTGAGATTGTTCCCATGCAAATGTTTCATCACTGGAGCAGGTAACATCACGGGGAATGCAATTTTCTGGCTGTTTATATACAAATTTGCTCTGTTTGGGGTATGGTTTCTTCCTCGGCAGTTTCTTGACTAGGATATTGTTTTCTTCTCCATGATTGGCCCCCACGGAGGCCCCCACGGAGAGGGCTCGCAACTTGGGTGTCCTCCTGGATTCACGGCTGTCTTTAGAAGAGCACTTGACGGCCGTGACCGGGAGGATTTTTCATCAGGTTCGCCTGATCCGCCAGTTGCGTCCCTTTCTGGATCGGGACTCGTTACGCACGGTCACTCATGCCCTCGTCACCTCCTGTCTGGACTATTGTAACGCTCTCTACATGGGGCTCCCCTTGAGGAGCACCCGGAGGCTCCAACTGGCACAGAGTGTGGCCGCGCGGGTGGTGATGGGAGCGACGTGGCGCTCCCATGTAACGCCTCTCCTGCGCGAGCTGCACTGGCTCCCGGTGGTCTTCCGAGTGCGCTTCAAGGTTTTGGTCATCACCTTTAGAGCGCTCCATGGCTTAGGACCTGGTTATCTACGGGACCGCCTGCTACCACCAATAGCCTCCCACCGACCAGTACGCTCCCATAGGGAGGGGCTCCTCCGGGTGCCGTCGGCCAAACAATGTCAACTGGCGGCCCCCAGGGGGAGAGCTTTCTCTGTGGGGGCACCTACTATCTGGAACGAGCTCCCCCCCGAGATACGGAGGATTCCGGATCTGCGTACCTTCCGTCGCACACTTAAGATGTTCCTATTCCAGCAAGCCGGCCTGACCTAAACTTCTCCTCTTTCAAATGGGAATTTTAAATTTGGTTTTAAATTATTGGGGTTTTAAATATGGTTCAGCCAAATTTATTTAACTTGTTTTATTTCTATTTTAAATTTTGTATTTATATGTTTTATTTCATGGCTGTTCACCGCCCTGAGTCCTTCGGGAGTAGGACGGTATACAAATTTAATAAAATGTAAATGAAATGAAATGATTGTTTAGCTGCTTATCTGACTGTTGGCTGCTAGAGGAGGTATCTCCAGACTGTTTGTTCTTCTTTGTTTTGGGTTGGTTGTTTCTTTCTTTCTTTCTTTTTTTTAAATGCTCTGTAGATGAAGTTTATCTCTATGGACCTGGTTTGTCTGAATGGCAAGTTGCCAGAACTTCCCTAACATTTTTGGATGTTGGCTTGGTCTAGAAGGTCATGAGTCTACTTGATGTATTCTTTACCATTGGGTTGTTGGTCTGTAAACAACACTGTGTGTCTTCTGTCTGTCTGTCTGTCTGTCTGTCTGTCTGTCTGTCTGTCTATCATCTATATATCTGTCTACCCATTTATCACTCTTGTATCTATCTATCACCTATCTATCTATCTATCTATCTATCTATCTATCTATCTATCTATCATCTTTCTATAATCTATTTCTCTCTCTCTCTTTCTATCTTTTCATCTGTCTGTCTGTCCATCCATCCATCTATCCACCCACCCACCCACCCATCCATCCATCCATCCATCCATCCATCCATCCATCCATCCATCCATCCAGCTATCTAGCTAGCCATCCATCTTCAAGCTACCAAGGTTCAGAACATTGTCTTAGGATTCTCTCTCTCATTCTCTCTCTCTCTCCTCTCCCCTCTGTCTGTCTGTCTCATCTATCTTTCTATCTTTCCATGCATCCATTCTATGACTATCACTAAGTGTTGATGAATGTATTTTTTTTTAATGTACACTGAGAGATTATGCACCGAAGACAAATTCCTTGTGTGTCCAATCACACTTGGCCAATAAAGAATTCTATTCTATTCTATTCTATTCTATTCTATTCTATTCTATTCTATTCTATTCTATTCTATTCTATTCTATTCTATTCTATTCTATTCTATTCTATTCTATTCTATTCTATTCTTTTTTTTAAAAAAAATTGATTTATATGCCGCCCTTCTCCGGAGACTCAGGGAGGCTTACAATGCGTTAAGCAATAGCCTTCATACTTTTGTATATTTATACAAAGTCAGTTTATTGCCCCCTCAAACTAGGTCCTCAATTTACCTACCTTAGAAAGGATGGAAGGCTGAGTCAACTTTGAGCCTGGTGAGATTCGAACTTACAGTAATTGCAGACAGCTGGTGTTAATCACAATACTATCAGTCTGCTGAGCCACCAGGCCCCTATTCTATTCTATTCTATTCTATTCTATTCTATTCTATTCTATTCTATTCTATTCTATTCTATTCTATTCTATTCTATTCTATTCTATTCTATTCTATTCTATTCCATCTGAGTTGGGTCTTCCAAAGATACCAAAATCCAGAGGCAGATCCCAGTTGCAAGCATCAATCATGGGGAATGTCACGTCCTTCTTCTGTGAAAGAGATCAACAAGCTATGTTGGCTGTATCACTGATTTCCCTGTGAGATGCTCCTTTCTCTTGAATTTACAAACATGAATCCACAAGAACTTGCCCTCTGGGCTGTTATGTGCACCATTTCCTTTGGGCCTCTGATAAAATGACTCAATGCCTTTGCCAAGTTACCTGCTGGGTAAATCAGATTTTTTTTTTTCCAAACAAAAAATCCAGCGCTTGCTGGAATGGTTCTAATATCAATGACAGAGAAGAATCCAAAAGCACCCAGCATGGTCTTGTATCTAGGGCTAAGCAACTTCAGGGCTGGTCAGTCATGTGGTATGAGAAAGAAGATCCACAATGTCCCAATGGTATTTTTTTCAAAAGGAAACTGGACTTTTTTGGGGGGGGGTTCCTTAAAAACATTTCACTTCTCATGGCTTCTCACACTGTTATTCTGGAAAGGAAGGAAGGAAGGTGTCAACTGGCAAGGCATCCCTGGCCTGCTCTCGAGTTGCCATAAACCAGGGGGGATGGGAAACCAGTGAAATGGCATGACAGCTAAAGACATTCCATGCTTATCTCTCTCAAGGCTGTATCCCAGGGTTACTTACAGCAGCCAGAGGGGAGTAACATCTACAACCCGCAAAATTGCTCTGTTGGGGAAGGAAGGAAGGAAGGAAGGAAGGGGGGAGGGAGGGAGGGAGGGAGGGAGGGAGGGAAGGAAGGAAGGAAGGAAGGAAGGAAGGAAGGAAGGAAGGAAGGAAGGAAGGAAGGAAGGAAATAAGGAAATTTCACAACCTTGGAAATAAGTAGTGGAATAAACAATGGAATAAGAAAAGTGGAAATAACAGTGGAATTAAACAGTGGAAACAGTGGAAAAATAGGAAATTTCCTGACAGTGAGAACAATTAAACAATGGAACGGCTTGCATTCAGAAGCTGTGGGTGCTCTATCACTGAGATTTTTAAGAAGAAATTAAGACAGCCATTTGTCTGAAATAGGGTCTCTTGCTCGAGCAGTGGGTTGGACTAGATAACCCTCAAGATAACCTTCTAATTCTCTTATTCTGGGAAGAAGCTTCTTTAGTTCTTTAGCCCAGAACTGAAGAAGCTTCTTGAATGAGAAGTGATATGTTTTCAAGGGGGGGGGAAACCCCAAGAAAAGTCCAATTGCCTTTCGAAAAAGCACCTTTGGGAAAACCATGACCTGGATGATTGAAAAGGCACAAAAGACTCACAATGGAAGAGATGCAGAGGGAAGGACACGTTTTCACTGCATTTTTGTAAAATAAAAGGCTTAAGGCGCTAACTTCCATCCCTCATGATCAGCTCGGTTCGTTTAATGGTGTGGGGACCAGGAGTGTAAAACGTGGCAGGTTTTATGGGCAGTTGATTATAGTTTATTTAATAAAACACGGCTATCAATCCATGGCTTGGCAGGACAGTATGGGTAATTAAAATAGAACACAGCTTGTCATTACTTGGTCTGGATTACATCTGTGCTGTCAGCAAATAAACCCCTCTCTGTGTTTATACCAATGCAAGAGTGAGAGGCTTCTGTTAGGGCAGTGATGGCTAACCTTTTTGCCGTCGCGTGCCAAAAGCAGGGGGAGTACGGGGGGGTCGCACGCGTGCATGCCCACACCCATAATTCAATGCACCCCATCCCCCACCGATTCACAAATGACCCCCCCACCTGTGCTCCCCCCGCTTTTGGCACGCAATGGCATGGTGGCCCCAGTAGGCCCGTTTTTTGCCCTCCCCAGGCTCCAGAGGCTTTCTTGGAGCCTGGGGAGGACGAAAACAGCCTTCCCCCCATCCCCCGGAGGCCCTCTGGAGGTCAGAAATGGCTCATTTCCCAACTTCCGGTGGGACCAGAGGGCCTGAAAATCAGGTGGCTGGCGCGCACATGCGTACTCGAGCTAAGATAGGGCAACGCTCACGTGCCCACATATATGGCTCCACAGGTGGCACGCGTGCCATAGGTTCGCCATCACGATGTTAGGGGAACAGCGGTGGTAAGAAGTCCTCAGCCCTGTTTCGCCTGATATCCGTTAAAAACTGAAGATGCAGTTTGCAAAGAAGTGCGCGCAAACTTTAGAAGTGGCTGTCAGCACTTCAACCTGCATTTACTCTAGTGCTGACATAAGGAGAAGCGAAGGTGTCTGGAAAGGGACGGCTCACTTTTCATCTACTTATTTTCCCTGGAGATAATGTTTCCAAGGAGATGAGATGGGAGGGGGGAATTCCTTTGAGCTGGAGTAGATTAGGGGTAGAATGACTTGGAAGATGGCCAATGAGTGCAGGGGAGTGGGTAACGGAAAGGGAGGGTTTGGGGGCTGGAAGTCAGTGTTGGCTTCGTTTGGAGTCAGGTTAGGATGTCGTGCTCAATAAATAGGAGTTTTTTTCTTCAAAGATTTTGTTTGAAATGCATTTTATTCAAGACGACCTCGAAACTTGACAGTGGCGATACAGCCCATCGGAATGAGAGGGAAATTAGGAGAAATAACCCTTCGGTCCAGTGGCCTTTAAAATGCCTGTGATTATAGCTATTATGTACCTAAATTAGGCGTGCTGTACATGCGTGCGAGCTCCTAATTCAATGAATTAAATCCTCTGACTATCCGGGAAGTCAGTCAAGGTGGATTATTCTGAGCCATTTGCCTTTTAAAAGACGGATGTTGTCTCAGGCCACCAGACCAACCGGATTCATTGATGTACTTAAAAGTTTCAGCTTAGCCTCAGATCTTGGCAGGAAGAATTCTGTCTGCCGTATCTTTCAGGCTTTCATCTGTCCCCTTTTAGACTGGCGGGATTGATGTCAGCCTTCCAAATAGATCTGACTGCCAGATGAGCTATTGCTGCTTTATTATAAGGCTACATTGAAAGAACCTTGCAAGTCTGAAAGTGCAAACTTCCCGCCCTCTCTCTTTTTTAACACCAAGGTTGGTTGGGTGGATGCTTCCTAAGCTTCTTTCTCTATTTGTGTTCAGGGCTCCTCACCATTTTATCTAACCCAGGAGTCAGCAACCTGTGGCTCTGGAGCCACATGCGGCTCTTTGGGCCCTCTGCTGTGGCTCCCTCAGGTGATCCCACCATTGGCTGCCCCTGCCCCTCACCCTCCGCTCCCAGTCACTCCTTGCCTGGCCTGAGAAGGTAAAGGTGACGGCGGGGGATGGAGAAGCGACCAGGGCAGAGACAGAGAGATACAGAGAGCGCGGGAGAGAGAGAGAGAGAGACAGAGAGAGTGGGGGAGGGAAGGAGGGGAGAAAGAAATATGTCAAAAGGATTTTGTGGTTCCCAGTGTTTTTTAACAACTGGTTCTCTGCCCTAATGACCAGCTGGGTAGGGGGGGAGTCATGTGACTGGTGGAACTGAGTGACATTGAGTTGGCCACGCCCATCCAGGTTTTGTGGCTCCCGGTGTTTTCTTTTCTGTGGGAAACGGGTCCAAATTGGCTCTTTGAGTATTTAAGGTTGCAGACCCCTGATCTAACCATTCCCTAGCCAGCATCTCTTCCCCACTCTCATCTTCCAAGCGCATCCTCACATTCCATTACATATTTAATATGGTAGGAGGCAGGGGGCTAGATCCGGCCTCTGTGTGGTATTTAGATCTGGCCCGCGGGGCCACCCTGGAAACAATTAAGGACCTGCCCACGGTGCTTCTGCCAGCAAAAATGGAGCTTGGGAAGGCTGCCCACCCGAGCTCTGTTTTCGCTGGCAGAGGGTTGCAGGAAGTCCTGGCAGCCAAAAATGGAGCTTTTTTTTTTAAAAAAAATATTTTTATTTATTTGGCAAGAATGTATTAGGTAATATATATAAGTATAAGCATGGATTGAATACATAAAATAGATACAAATAGAGGAAACATTAGGACAGGGACGGTAGGCACGCTGGTGCGCTTATGCGCGTCCCTTACAGACCTCTTAGGAATGGGGTGAGGTCAACAGTAGACAGTCTAAGGTTAAAGTTGGGGGGGGTTGGGGATGAAACCACAGAGTCAGGTAGTGTATTCCAGGCATTGACCACTCTGTTGCTGAAGTCGTATTTTCTGCAATCGAGTTTGGAGCGGTTTACTTTAAGTTTCTATCTGTTGTGTGCTCGTGTATTGTTGTGGTTGAAGCTGAAGTAGTCATTGACAGATAGGACATTGTAGCAGATGATTTTATGAGCTTGGGAGACCGTTTTTGCTGGCAGAGTACTCGGGCCAGCACAGGCGCCCCCCCCAACATGAGTGACCACACCCACCCTGGCCACGCCCACCACAGCCCCCGGAGGTCAAACACAACCCTGATGTGGCCCTCAATGAAATCGAGTTTGATACCGCTGTGGTACGGGGTAGGGATGTAGGGCTTCCAGGATTATTCTATTGTTGTAAGGTAAGAAAACTGAATCTTGAAAGCCTGTTCAAGCTTCTCTTTGACCCACCTTTAGAATAGAATAGAATAGAATAGAATAGAATAGAATAGAATAGAATAGAATAGAATAGAATAGAATAGAATAGAATAGAATAGAATAGAATAGAATAGAATAGAATAGAATAGGTGGAGTGGAGTGGAGTGGAGTGGAGTGGAGTGGAGTGGAGTGGAGTGGAGAATGGAATGGAATGGAGTAGAGTAGAGTAGAGTAGAGTAGAGTAGAGTAGAGTAGAGTAGAGTAGAGAGTAGAATAGAATAGAATAGAATAGAATAGAATAGAATAGAATAGAATAGAATAGAATAGAATAGAATTCTTTATTGGCCAAGTGTGATTGGACACACAAGGAATTTGTCTTTGGTGCATATGCTCTCAGTATACATAAAAGAAAAGATACATTTGTCAAGAATTATAAAGTACAACACTTAATGATAGTCATAGGGAAACAGTCAATATAAATCTTAAGGATACCAGCAACAAGTTTACAGTCATAAGTGGGAGGAGATGGGTGATAGGAACGATGAGAAGATTGATAGTAATGCAGACTTAGTAACTAGTTTGACAGTGACCTTATTTATGCCAAATCGAATCAAACAGGTCTTACTTATAGTTTCTTTCTCACCCTTTCTTCTTTCCCAGTACCATGTCATCTTTTTTGCTAACCCC
Source organism: Pantherophis guttatus (assembly GCF_059756535.1). NCBI lineage: Eukaryota > Metazoa > Chordata > Lepidosauria > Squamata > Colubridae > Pantherophis > Pantherophis guttatus. The sequence continues at coordinate 13,649,331 of NC_142076.1, read as the reverse complement.
CCCACACACACCTTTTCACGGTTTACGTGCCTTCCACATTCCTAAAACCAGCTCTATTTTATAAAGGCCAGAGCGGTGTGAGAAATGCTGATGAAACTGAGTAATTTTGGCAGCAAAGGTGTCCCCGCAAATATTCACGTTCGGTGAATTAAACTTGCTGTGCGGTGTTGCAAAAATGGATGGGAACCGGCGATGTCCACGAGAGGGTCAAATCAAGGTGGTGGCCAGGAAATTCTGTTCTTTTTTTAAAGAGTGTTGTGCTGGAAGAAATGTCCATCGGGGTTCAGTTCCAAGTGGGGAGAAAGCCACTGGAAACATGTAGATTGCTTGAAAAGATGGTTTAATGTTGGACAGGACCACATGGTTTTGAGATCCTGGGCGAAAAAGAAGCACAGAGAGAGAGATTTATACCCTCTGTTGGGTTTTGAATTTGAGCTTGTATTCTGATTGGTTGTCAGACTCCCATGGGGCCACGCAGAGGTAACTTTATAGGTTGTCTTTTGAGTCCCAGGCTTGGTTGAGCCTTGCTGGGTGATGCAATGAAGGGCGATTAAATGGCTCTGCTTGAAGGAGGTAGATCTTTGTTATGTACTGGCTCAGGCCTTAATGGCCCATTAAAAAAGGTGTGGGGGGGCTGAATTCTGAGTTTTAGGGGAAATATTCTGCCCTTTTAATATTTCCTAAAATATTTCTTTTTCCCAAGAGAGGGGTGGGTGCTATCTTCCTACAGTTGTACGTACAAAAGAGTGAAAAGCTTCACTCCTGTGATGGTGTCCACCATCTTGACTTCTTCTGCTTCTCTTGTGGGCAATAAATAAATAAAACACCGAGTCCAAAAAAAAAAGAAGACGACGACTTTGGAAAGAAATCTCATTGGGTTATATAGTTAAATAAGTTTCTTGAGCCCTTCAGCTCAAACGTTCTTGGAGTTACCTTCTTGCTATGTTTCCAAATATTATTTGCAGCCACTTAAATATCATTGCTTTTGGAACTCATCCAAGGAAAGAGAGAAGAAGAGAAAGAACGAAAGCTTGAAAAGCTGCACAGCAGGAACTTTGCACAGGCAGTTCAATTGCTCCAAGCTTTCATTTCATTTCCCCCCCCACCAAAAAAAACCTCTTTTCAAAACACACCTGATTTCCCCAATAATCTTGGGCAATAATGGGAAGCCAAGCTGTGGATATTTGAAGCACAGTATTTCTCCACAGCGTATTCAGATAGTCATGCACGATCTCTGCTTTTAATGTTCATCTTCTGCTTCTTGGTCCTGGGAGAAGTTCCCTGTTGACTGACAACTCATCCCTTCGTCATCAGGAGAAGGAAAAGAAGGCAGGCAGGCAGGCAGGCAGGCAGGCAGGAAGGAAGGAAGGAAAGCAGGAAGGAAGGAAAGCAGGAAGGCAGGAAGGCAGGAAGGAAGGAAGGCAGGCAGGAAGGAAGGAAGGAAAGGAAAGGAAGGAAGGAAAGGGTTCATCAAGAGGAAACAGATCCTTGCACTTTCTTTGGTTTTGATGTCACCAATAGCTTCTATTTGCTTTGCCTTCTATGCAGTTCCCAAAAGATAACAGCAAAAGCAGAATAACAGAATAACAGAGTTGGAAGGGACCTTGGAGGTCTTCTAGTCCAACCCCCTGCTCAGACAGGAAGCCCTACACCATTTCAGACAAATGGTTGTCCAGTCTCTTTTTGAAAGCCTCCAGTGATGGAGCACCCACAACTTCTGAAGGCAACTTCTGTTCCATTGGTTGATTGCTCTCACCATAGATTGGATCTCTCCTTACACTTACATACCGCTCCATAGTGCTTTACAGCACTCTCTGGGTTTACAAATATTTCCTCCAACAATCTGGCTCCTCCTTTTACTGACCTCAGAAGAACGGAAGGCTGAGTCAACCTTGAACCGGTCAGGATCGAACTCCTGACTATGGGCAGAGTTAGCCTGCAATCATTGTCTTTTAACGACCCCATAATCCCTTGCGGGGATGGGGCTAGTAGAGTGTTGTAATGGCCAGATGCCCTTCCTATTGCCAATGCGGAGTTTTGTTCAACAGATATATTCTCAGTCTGCCCAGAGAGAGAAATATCTGCCCCTAACTGGGATCGAACTCACAGCCTCCTGATGTGCAAGAACTCCATGTCTAGGCCACCGCACCACTCCTAGAGTTAGCCTGCAATACTGCATGCTAACCACTGTGCCACCACAGCTAAAATTGAACGTAGTAAGCTTGCATGTCTTCAAATGAAATCATCTAAAACCTTCAACATCAACCTAAGGTCCTACAAAAGCCGAGATGGTTGGATTCCTTTGAGGGTGCCTGTCAGAAACGATGAGAGTTGGGATAAAGTCGGTAGTAAGGCAGGGTGTCAGGGTTCCGACCGATGCCCTAATTAAATCACTTAATTTACATCCCGGCTCTGACCCGGTTTCCCCCCTCCCCCCAAGATGTGTCATCAATCACATTCTCCAACGAAGCAATTTCACGGGTTGTAGAGCTCACTCCCCTCCGGCCACTGTGGGTAACCGTGGAGATGGCCTTGACAGAGAGATGGCTGGAATGTACTTTTGTTTTGACTGACATACTGCCTCGCTGCAGCTGCAAAGTTCGTTTTCCCATCCCCCCTGCCAATAGCAACCTGAGAGCAGGCCAGGGATGCTTTGCGAGTTGACATTGGGTCAAATCCAAAAGAATGTTGCAAGTGGACAATGCTATGAAGGAAGACCAGCCATTCAGATTTCCCTTTTCAAAGACTAGGTATGCGTTTTTGCAAACCACACACTGATTTCTTTCTCTACCCTTAGCAGCCTCGTTTGATTCTGCTCTTGTCAGCACGCTCTACCTGGTGGGATTGATTATCTTGAAGTATTGCTCCCAAGCTGGTAGACTTGAAGTCTTGCTGAGCACAAGGAGATTTATTTATTTTCTGAGTGGGCCTTCTAGGATTGTGCGATGAATGTGTTTTGTGTAAATGGGTCAAATATGATTTAACAAGAAGGGGACCAGAAAATGCAGACTTGTTGTTCATGGGTGGAATCCAGATTTATGACTCCCAAACTGGCAAATTCCTCTGAAGTTTGAGGAAAGATCATTTTAAAAAAATATATAATTTTATTCATAATTTTTTTCTTTAATATCCAAAAGTGCTTGGTGAACTTGTGTATTGTCTGGATCAATATACTTTCCACACAGTTCTAATAATGATAGCACCATTTAAATATACATAGCCATAATCTTACAATTTCTATGTTTGTGTATATACTATGTTTGTGTATACATAGTAACTATAATAAGTTCTATTATACTGTATTTCAGTATACATAATACTGTTTTCCCAATTTCTACTTTCTACTTGTTTTTTCTAACACTTAATAAAATAGCCACCATGTTTAAAAAAAAAAAATTCTATATCTATCCATCATCTCTTGCCCTTTTTAGAATTTCAACTCTTATTAACTTTTGGGTGAATCTTTCATGCTTCTCCTCTGATATCTTGTAACTCCTTTCATCATGTTTATTTAAACTAAATATTTCATCTGCCACAGTCTAGAGCACCCATCCACAGTTCTCCCATCATTTTTAGGAGATCTTTCTCTTTATTCTCTTTTATATTTTGAAGTCTTAAGGAATAATCTGTCTGTTCCGTGTTAAAAATCGTTGCTATCTCTTCCATATCTTTGTCTGCTTGTATCATTTTTGGATTTATCTCCTCTATTCTGAAGAAAGGTTATTTTTGGGGGGGGGGATTGGAAAGGCCTTTCAAAATTATCTTTTCATCTTATGCACTTCAAAGAAAGAGAGAAACAGACAGACAGAGAGGAGAGACACAGAGAGAGAATTTTGTGGGATGTAATTTTAATTGTTTTGTTGTTGTTCTTCAAAAAAAAGTTTCAAAAGGCAATAGGAACTATAGATAGTTCACGATTTACAATAGTTCATTTAGTGACCATTCAAAAACAAGGGCACTGAAGGAAGTAACTTACAACCATTTGTCACACTTACGACCGTTGCGGCATTCCCCATAGTCACATGAAGAAAATTCAGATGCTTGGCAACTGGTTCATATTTATGAAGGTTTCAGTGTCCCGAGATCATGAGATCCCCTTTTGTTGTGGCCCATCAGCGGCCTGTGCAGTTAGTAGCTGATTCCGACAGCGAGGAGGCTGGTGTGGTGATTTGCCAGCAGCCTGTGTAGCTGGTGCTCGAGTCAGACAATGAGGAGCCTGGAGAAGATGTGGTGCCAGAGGCGGGGATTCAACCAGGGCCTTCAGAACCTCCAGAAGCTCCCATAAGTGAAGAGGAAGAAGAGGAGGAGCCTCTTCTCGATGCACAAGCGCGTAGAGCTGTTAAAAGGCAGCTCCTCAGGAGGAGGTCTCCTTGAGAGTAAGGTTTGGGGCTAATTGGCCACTCCCCTAGCCTATTTAAGGAAGGACGACGACTGATGCAATTTGCAGGAAACAACTTCGTTCATATTCCTTCGCGTCTTGATTCCAGAAACGTTTGATTCGGCTCTTGTTTATCTCTTGTCAGTTTTCCTGCAAATTGCTTCTGGGCATTCTGCCAACCACAGTAAGATTACGGTTAGGTGAAATACTGTGCCTCAGAATTGAGTTATTATTCTTTGGATTCTTGTCGGCTGTTAATGAAGTTAAATTAACAGCCCTTGTTCAGAAAAGACTGATTTAAACTGTCCTTGTGTTCGAACAACTACTAAGAAAGCTCATTAGTAGTCCTTAATTAGTAAACTAAGGTTTGTACGGACTTTGTGTGTGCTGCGTTCTTTGGGGTCCGTAGCTGGGGCAGAACATCTTTTGTGACCTTATGACAAGCAAAGTCCATGGGGCAGCCAGATTCACTGAACAACCGTGTGCCTAACTTAACAATTGCAACAATTCACTTACCAACAGTGTCAAGAAAAGTCCTGAAATGGGGCAAAACTCACTTAACAAATGTTTCACTTTGCAATAGAAATGTTGGGCTCAGTTGTGGTCGTAAGTCAAGGACTACCTGTAAAAGCTTCTGATAATTTGGGCAGCATCTGGGTACCCTAAAGATGACCCCCTCTTCTCTACACTCTACTCTCTCTCTACACTCTACACTCTACTCTCTACACTACTTTATTCTACTCTACTCTCTACTCTCTACACTCTACTCTCTACACTCTACACTACTCTCTACACTCTACACTACTCTACTTTCTACTCTCTACACTCTACACTACTCTCTACTCTCTGCACTCTACACTCTACTCTACACTCTACACTACTCTCTACACTCTACATTCTACACTACTCTCTACTCTCTGCACTCTGCACTCTACTCTCTACTCTACACTCTACACTCCATTCCATTCCATTCTGGCACGGACTGTGTAATTAATGTTAAAACGTCTATGGATACTAAGGAATTCCACAGCGCAGCTCTACACGTTATGGAAAGTTGTGAACTAAAATGACTAAAAACTTTTGACAGATGTTGTTTACATCTCTACTGTAACTGCTGCTTTTGGCATCTCCTAGGCAACACAGCTTAAGGTGGTAAGGACTTCATTAGAGCAGCTGCTTCAGTTATTCCTAATCTTTTCTGGAATCTGGAATCCACTGATTTGAATCTGGTGGTAGATTCCTCAGAATCTTTGAGATGGACATGAGCTTCAACGGTGCTAATTTTATGAAAGAAGAATCAGGAATTTCCCAGCATATTAGCTGGGGAATTCTAAGATTTGAAGTCCACACATCTTAAAGTTTGAAGTTTGGAAACACCAATTTATACTATTATAAACTAGTCCTGAAGAGCTCAATGCTGGACAGAAACAATTATAAAAGCATTTTTCAAGACTTTGATTCTTTCAGGGCAGTTATCCCTTAATGCTCCAATGAGCCAGACTTAATTACTGCAATAATATTTAATTGTAACTGAAGTATTAGCAACTGAAAGACATTTGGATTGAAAATTTGTTTTCCCAGTACATGACTCAGCAAAAATTAAAAAAAAAAAAAGACTAAAAGTTGTGTGACAAAGAGAAAAAAAGGATTAAAAGTTGATTATTTCTCAAGTGGAATGAACGAAAAGTAGATCTATATTAAAAACAGCATGGAAGCTACTTGAACAGGGTGAAAAGAATTCTGTTACAGAGCAGGAGAGAAAATTTTGTCCTGGTGAAATAATGAAGAGGAAGCAGCTGTGGATGGAGAAAAGTGTGCGTAAGAGAATAACAGAGTTGGAAGGGATCTTGGAG